>NC_134826.1:4324235-4624235 GCF_004210375.1 Tachypleus tridentatus | reverse complement strand
AAACGTGATGATTGTGAATCAACAACCCGTTCCAATAGTGAGGTTAATCTTCTGGTTAACCCATAGGTCAAAGTTCGGATCTTTAGTTTTATTTTATTCTTGTACGAAAATAACGAAACTTGGAATCTCTACACATAGAGAATCGTGCAGGGTTAAAATTGAGAAAACGTGATGATTGTGAATCAACAACCCGTTCCAATAGTGAGGTTAATCTTCTGGTTAACCCATAGGTCAAAGTTCGGATCTTTAGTTTTATTTTATTCTTGTACGAAAATAACGAAACTTGGAATCTCTACACATAGAGAATCGTGCAGGGGTTAAAATTGAGAAAACGTGATGATTGTGAATCAACAACCCGTTCCAATAGTGAGGTTAATCTTCTGGTTAACCCATAGGTCAAAGTTCGGATCTTTAGTTTTATTTTATTCTTGTACGAAAATAACGAAACTTGGAATCTCTACACATAGAGAATCGTGCAGGGGTTAAAATTGAGAAAACGTGATGATTGTGAATCAACAACCCGTGCCAATAGTGAGGTTAATCTTCTGGTTAACCCATAGGTCAAAGTTCGGATCTTTAGTTTTATTTTATTCTTGTAAGAAGTTTTTTTTTTTTACGTTCAATAAACAGAAGCAAGAAGTAAGTGTCTGGAAAGCACGTGAATTTTATTGTGATGTCACTCTATTTTCTTTTTGATACCAAGCTATCAATATTGGAATTCTTTAAGTCAAGTCAATTACTAAGAACAACGTGAAAAACATGTACATAATTAGGTACAAAACTTAATCAGCACGTGTTTAAAGTCGAGAACTTACAAAAGCACAACGTGTACAGCAAGAAGGTTTAAGACTCGCAATAACTCTTATTTAACCAATATTTCATATTAACATATCCACGAGCAGTTATAATTTTTTTACCTGTGAGTTGGCCGGGCTTGAACTAGTGATAATCTGCTCGGACTATGAACTAGAGGCTTCACACTTTGGGACTTTGGGTGCGCTATAAAAGTAACTGTTTGTATTCGTTATTAAGCACTAAACTGTAAAATAAGATAACTGTGCGTGTTCACCGTGGGAATGTGATAAGCTCCCAGACTTACCGTTAAGCAGTATGTTTGCGGACTTACAACTCTAGAAACCGGGTAGGCAGAGAACAGATAGCCCATTGCGTAGCTTTGTGTTTATTTCTCATATGAGATGTGTAGTATTTTTGGTACTTCTTGGACCCCTAGTCACCAAAAGAGGTCGATCTACTCACAGTATAGTCTGTTTGTTTGTTTTTGAATTTCGCGCAAAGCTACACGAGGGCTATCTGCGCTAGCCGTCCCTAATTTAGCAGTGTAAGACTAGAGGGAAGGCAGTTAGTCATCACCACCCACCGCCAACTCTTGGGCTACTCTTTTACCAACGAATAGTGGGATTGACCGTCACATTATAACGCCCCATGGCTGAAAGGGCAAGCATGTTTGTTGTAGCGGGGATTCGGACCCGCGACCCTTACGAGTCAAACGTCTTAACCCACCTGGCCATTCGAGGCCTCACAGTATAGTCAGCACAGTTCCTTGTGTTAAAAGTAAGCAATAGGAAAGAAAAGGTATACTTTTTCATACACTACACTTTCCAATGCATCAGTTGGTTATCTTCCTAAACACGCTTGACGTAAGCTAAACCTAGGTGATTTAACAAGTGAGTGAATTGTAGAAAACACTCTTCACCAACGAAACGTTTGTTTGTTTTTGAGCGCAAAACATAACAACTGGTTTTCTCTGCTGTGACCACCGCGAGTATCGAATTCAGATTTTAATTTCAGAAGCAGACAACCTTGTCGCTGAGCCACTGGAAGCCATATGGGAAGTGATCTAGTTGTTGTGTTTTAGTTACACAGTGGATTATTTGTTATCTTTCTCTACCGCATGGAATCAAACCACGGATCAGACCCCGGATTTTAGTGAAGTAACTTAGTAAAATTACCACTAATCCATCGGGGGGTTAGATAGAATGTGAGGTATAATTAACACCTCTGTTGACGTGAGGTATTAATGAAATTAGATATGATTTTTTGATCTACCGACAGGTTTTTCTTACTTATTGAACTAATACTTGTAATCCATCGGGGGGTTAGATAGAATGTGAGGTATAATTAACACCTCTGTTGACGTGAGGTATTAATGAAATTAGATATGATTTTTGATCTACCGACAGGTTTTCTTACTTATTGAACTAATACTTGTAATCCATCGGGGGGTTAGATAGAATGTGAGGTATAATTAACACCTCTGTTGACGTGAGGTATTAATGAAATTAGATATGATTTTTTGATCTACCGACAGGTTTTTCTTACTTATTGAACTAATACTTGTAATCCATCGGGGGGTTAGATAGAATGTGAGGTATAATTAACACCTCTGTTGACGTGAGGTATTAATGAAATTAGATATGATTTTTTGATCTACCGACAGGTTTTTCTTACTTATTGAACCAATACTTGAACTTATTTTTATTAGTACGATAATGAAACGCGTTTACATTTCTTTGAAACGACAGCTACACAACAGCATATAGTAACGATGCTTTAGATTGTGTTTTATAAAATTAACTTACTCAACATTAGTAAAACAACCACATTCTAAAGCTCACATTAGGTTAATCCGAATTCGCGAACTGAAAAAACAGTAAGAGACGTAATTTAACACACTACTTAACGCTTCATCGAAACACGAACAGTTTACTTGTTTTACAACGGTAGTAAATCTAATATTGTGCTTATTAATGAAACGCTTGCGATGTTTGATCTGTTTTATATATCTTGAAAGCTATCGTTTGTTGTTATGTGTTGTTTAGTACACTTAGTTGTTATGTGTTGTTCAGTACAGTTTGTTGTTATGTGTTGTTTAGTACAGTTTGTTGTTATGTGTTGTTCAGTACAGTTTGTTGTTATGTGTTGTTCAGTACAGTTTGTTGTTATGTGTTGTGTAGTACAGGTTGTTGTTATGGTACAGTTTGTTGTGATTATGTGTTGTTTAGTACAGTTTGTTGTTATGTGTTGTTCAGTACAGTTTGTTGTTATGGTGTGTTGTTCAGTACAGTTTGTTGTTATGTGTTGTGTAGTACAGGTTGTTGTTATGGTACAGTTTGTTGTGATTATGTGTTGTTTAGTACAGTTTGTTGTTATGTGTTGTTCAGTGCAGTTTGTTGTTATGGTGTGTTGTTCAGTACAGTTTGTTTTTATGTGTTATTTGGTACAGTTTGTTGTTATGTGTTGTTCAGTACAGTTTGTTGTTATGTGTTGTGTAGTACAGGTTGTTGTTATGGTACAGTTTGTTGTGATTATGTGTTGTTTAGTACAGTTTGTTGTTATGTGTTGTTCAGTACAGTTTGTTGTTATGGTGTGTTGTTCAGTACAGTTTGTTGTTATGTGTTGTGTAGTACAGGTTGTTGTTATGGTACAGTTTGTTGTGATTATGTGTTGTTTAGTACAGTTTGTTGTTATGTGTTGTTCAGTACAGTTTGTTGTTATGGTGTGTTGTTCAGTACAGTTTGTTTTTATGTGTTATTTGGTACAGTTTGTTGTTATGTGTTGTTCAGTACAGTTTGTTGTTATGTGTTGTGTAGTACAGGTTGTTGTTATGGTACAGTTTATTGTGATTATGTGTTGTTTAGTACAGTTTGTTGTTATGTGTTGTTCAGTACAGTTTGTTGTTATGGTGTGTTGTTCAGTACAGTTTGTTGTTATGTGTTGTGTAGTACAGGTTGTTGTTATGGTACAGTTTGTTGTGATTATGTGTTGTTTAGTACAGTTTGTTGTTATGTGTTGTTCAGTACAGTTTGTTGTTATGGTGTGTTGTTCAGTACAGTTTGTTTTTATGTGTTATTTGGTACAGGTTGTTGTTGTGTGTTGTTCAGTACAGTTTGTTGTTATGGTGTGTTGTTCAGTACAGTTTGTTGTTATGTGTTATTTGGTACATGTTGTTGTTATGTGTTGTTCAGTACAGTTTGTTGTTATGGTGTGTTTTTTAGTACAGTTTGTTTTTATGTGTTATTTGGTACAGGTTGTTGTTATGTGTTGTTTCGTACAGTTTGTTGTTATGGTGTGTTGTTCAGTACAGTTTGTTTTTATGTGTTGTTCAGTACAGTTTGTTTTTATGTGTTGTTCAGTACAGTTTGTTTTTATGTGTTGTTCAGTACAGTTTGTTGTTATGTATTGTTTAGCATAGTTTATTATTATTGTGTGTTGTTTAGTACAGTTTATTGTTATGTGTTGCTCAGTACACAGTTTGTTGTTATGTGTTGTTTAGCACAGTTTATTATTATGGTGTGTTGTTCAGTACAGTTTGTTGTTATTCGTTGTTCAGTACTGTTTTCCTTCTTAGCCTATGACAATCTAATGATATTAAGCTGTTTCAAGCTATGACAGTGGTCTGTATTCAAATAATATTTTGTTTCAAACTATGTATAAGTTACCCCCTCATGTTCTCGGATATTCATTGTCTACTAGGGTCAGTGGCGTATATCCTGGAAGGATACACCCCCGTTCATTTTAGGTGGGGGGCTGGTTCATACAATCATTCCCCCTACAGAGTGGTCTGTATAATTGTTTTATTACATTACAGGCCTACAAATTGTGTGTTTGTTCTTGTGATTCTCGTGTTCTTACCAATCGAATTACATAATTAGGCCTAGATGTAGGCTTTTTCAGTAGCCGAAGTGTACATCTTTAATATAGGCGTGCTTCTAAGCTTTTCGGTCTAAGCGATAGTTCGTAAGTATCAGTCAGTAGGCCTAAGTATACATGCAAGTCTTACAAGCACTATCACAGAATCTACCTACGTCTTGTACGTAGTGTAAAATTAAGTAAATTTTTGATCACAACAGACTGAACAGAGCATGAAATTCGAAAATATTACTCCCAAGCGTAAACTCCTGTGATCTAGATCTGACAGGCCATTTGTAGCTTGTAGCTACATCAATCTTATGTGTATATTGTGCAGTTTTCCTACGCCGTTTGTTCTTATGCATGTCTAGCCGGTTTTATTGTCGAACGCCTTACTCTCCTTAGCTGCCGAAGCCGCTGGCCATTGTGTACGTTTAGTGTACAGTTAACGACAGATTCGGGCCGTTCGTACCCACACGCACCCTACATCACCCTCCCCTCCCCTCCGCTCCCTTTAGTCTGAGCCTCGATTTTACAACAGGGTTCATTAGACCTGTGTTTGTGGCCCTCATTAATCTATGACATTTCAGATTATCACCGCCCTCTATTATAGTGCTGGTGCTTTATGGTAAAAGAACAATATATTCTCTTATCATAGATAGTAAAAATATTGTATTTTCTTGTGTAATTAGAACACAAAAGGAGTGATTTCAACGGCCTGAAGCCTCTACTTGAATTGTATTGTTAGTTATTGTTTAGGTTTTTATTTAATACACGTGCGTATAGACATTATATCACAACGTGTTTGATGAACTTTAACAGGAATATAATATATTTGTGATTCTTTAAGTATTTTTCGAGAAACTTGTGTTGTAACTAGCACACATTATTGTCCCAGCGATGCCCAGGCGGTCAGTCGGCTCGGTAGTCACTGTGAGGTTCGCGCGTTCGACTTAAATACATTGTACAGTTCAGTCCTACTTCTATTTAGGTACTAAAGTGACGGACCTCTTTGCAGGACTGGAATCTATAGTCCTATGAAACGGAACTTTTGCTGTGGGAGGAAACGGGAGTATCCCGAGAAAACCCACTTTCACGACCAGAGCTCCGAATGAAAGGCCCTGACCACAAGAAGAGCTGTAAGGAAAGGATTAATTAATAGAGACATACGGTAACACGAGATGTGCAAATGATAATAATAAACATAGATTGAAACTAGGGTGCATTTTAAACAAAGAAGACGAATATTAGACATGACGGATCTTCTGGGATGAATAGGTCTGATTTCAGCTTGGGTGGAGTGAGTATGAAATTCTTCCTAGATGAAGGAAGAAAGAGTCGGGATCCATGGATTACTTGACTGAAGGAGTGGGCTGGGATTCTTCCTGTACTAACTTGCTGGAAGCTCTCGTGAGTCGCATGTTTCCAGGAGTCTGGGTTTTTTGGTGATTTATGGCTATGTTTGAGAATCATCGTTTACTGTTTGGACATGATCGGTCGAAGCTGAGACTTTACGAGTTTTAGTCTCTTGAGTGGTAGTTTGGGTGCTACAACCTTAAGCAAAGGTTAAAACTTGCCATACAGAGAAAATACCATGTTCATCAGAGGACGAGTCTGAAAATGCTTGTGCAACTATTGCACATCATGAACCGCCAGATAGTTGTGAAACAAGTTTGTACAGTAATGAAAAATCTGACACTCCACAGATACAGTGTGGAAAGCTATATCATTCAGGCGCACAACTAATACCACGACAAGAAGGAAAATCTCAAAACATCAACTTCCAGGGCAAGTGGTCTGACTGATTCCCATGGCTGCACTTCGACAATCAGACTCAAAAAGTCGTATGATTTTATTGTGCCAAGGCGGAAAATAGAGGCCTTTTTACAGGGAAACTGGAGAGGCCAGTGGAGTACACCTTCGTGTCCACCGGTTTTTGCAACTGGATAAATGCAAAACAGAAATTCAACAAACACCAATCCTCCTCTCAGCACAGATTCGCTATATCTCCAGAAGGTTCACTTGATGTAACTTCAGTGACTGTCCAGCGACATGATGGAAAAAAGAAGCAGCAGGAAGAATGCAGAAGAAGTCTGGTCATATTATTCAGAAGTTTATGTTTCTTACTGCGTCAAGGTTTGGAATTACGTGGACATACTGAAACGGAAGGGAACTTCCTGCAGTTAATGAAGCTCCTGGAAGAGGAAGATCCTCAGTTGATGGCCTACTTGTCAAAGAAAACCACATTCACATCACCCCAGGCTCAGAATGAAATAATGAAGATGTTCAGCCATCAAATACTGAGGAACATAACACACGAAGTGCAGCAAAGTAAAATCTTTGCAGTAATGGTTGATGGCACTCAAGATGTTACAGGTGCCGAACAGGAAGCAATATGTGTACGATACGTAGATGAGAACATTGACGTCCATGAGACATTTCTTGGTTTTTACAGTGTGTCCAATACAACTTGTGAAACAATATCCTCGACTATACTTGATGTACTGACTAGACTCAATTTACCACTGTCAGGATTAAGAGCACAAACTTATGATGGAGCCGCTAACATGAGTGATGCGTACAGTGGATGCCAGGCAAAAATAAGAGAAGCAACTGTCAGCTTTTTGTTTTTTCACTGCGGAGCACACAAGGCTAATTTAATAATGTAACATGCAGTTGAAGCTTTAGAATGTGTTCGAGATTCTATTCAGTGGGTACATGAACTCGGTGTCTTGTTTCAGAGGTCAAGCAAATACAAGACAATCTTTGAAACTGTTGTATCGTCAGACAGCCACAATGGTCCAGTTAAATACATCCCCCCACTGTGTCCAACACGCTGGTTGTGCCGTCTACCTGTAATTACATGTGCTAATGATCACTACAGTGACATTGTTGATTCTTTGTCTGAATTAGCAAATGAAAAGTCAGATGCAGCAGTAAAAGCACGAGGTCTGCTGGACAGATTTGACAAAGGAAAGACAGTTTTAGGATTGTTGATGGCTCAACATCCATTAGCTGCATTAGAGGAACTAAACCGTGCATACCAAGTAAAATCAGCGACAGTATCTGGAATGATTGAAGGATCTGCAATGACAGTTGAGCAATTGTGGGTATTGCGAACAAAGGAAAATTACAACAACATATTTGATGAAGCTGAGAAAAAGGTAACTTCCCTAGATCTGGTGCCTATTGAACTACCACGCATTCGTAGACCTCCCAGAAGGATCACAGGTGATGGCTCAGCACACCATTCTGCAACAGCTAGAGATTACTAGCTGAGTTTGTGGACACAGTCATAGAACATCTGATCACTAGATTCAATGCAGACAACAATGACTTAAGGCAATATCTGGCACTTGAGAACTTGATCACATCTGGCAAGATTGACAACTCGGTTATAAACTTCTATCCAGAAATCTCTCACAACGGCTCGAGTTTCAGTTACCCATGTTCAAAGGAACAACAAAAGCAGTATCTCTGAAAGGTGCGAAGGATGCTTAGTGTAAAATGCATGAAACAAGCCAGCAGATGTTTAGTGAAGTGTTTCTTCTTATGAAAATTTTGTATGTCCAGTATCCAGCTGTGAATGTGAACGCAGCTTTTCTTCATTAAGACGGTTGAAGACGTGGTTAAGGTCAACTATGTCTCAGTGCTGTCTCAACCATGTGGCAGTTTGTCACACTCACAAAGATGAGGTCGACAAGATAAATATAAAAGAGCTTATGAAAGAATTCATAAACAGCTCATCACAAAGTAGGTCTACGTTTGGGAACATGTAGACTAGAGAACTAAATGAATCTTACTTCAATGAAAAGTATGAATAATTATGTGCTACATTGTACTGATGTGTAATATTCAAGAGTTCCCAAAGACATTTTAATTATTTTTATCAAACAACATGAACAGTTTTTCAGTAGATATAAACTTATCAAGGGTAATTACTAATTTTATTAATATTTGAAAACGTAATTCATACAATGAAAGTTATTAGTAACCTTGTCAAGTATAGTGGCCATCTTTTATACTGTGCAGTGTGCAGGAATAAATTCATGTGGCAGTTAATTTGTGACACATTTGTCTATATTCTATTCACATTTTGAAAACTGTTCACAACACCTCACTTATACGAACCTACATGGAAACCTTGAAGTATCGTGGCAACAAGATTACTCTGTGACTGCATGTTTACAGCTTTCAGGTTCACGTAATCAGAGATTACCAATTTGTAAATTGAACAGTTCCCATAAGTGGTTGCAAAAATCATCCCCCCTATCGGGTGTAAATAATCTACGCCCCTGACGAGGGTAGACGATGTTTGGGGGTCGTATTAGCTCCCATCGCAGAAAACTGGGTTTTATGGTGCGTGACTCTTGACACTGTCACGTCTGCTGACTTTCATTACCACGAGATAATATATGGCAATACCGACAGGTGGCACAAATTATGGGAGCATACCCGAAAGTCTTATCAGGATAATATTTATGAAGTGCGCCACAACTGGGCATACTGAACTTGGATGAAGTACAAATTATCTTGCGTCTAAGTCGGCTACAGTCTGGAAGGTTGCCAAGACAACAAACGTAAGGTAATGTTATGCTACCTTACACAAGGTTGGTTAATGGTATATTCTATATCACATAGTCACAATTCTACTAAGTAAAAGTCAAATTATAATATTGTATACCTCGAGCTGTCTCACAGTAACATTTAAGTTGGATTAACTTTTTAGTCTTTTCGCTTTTCTCATACTTAAAAGAGGACAACCCCCACTGCCACCAATTTTATAGGAACATAAATTACGTTGCATTCTATAAAATCCTACCTCTTCAAGCTGTGGCCGCTTTCAGTTAAAGGTCAATAGCCGTGGGCGTCTATTGTGTCTGTCTGGGGATTTACTGGTTTGTTTTGGTGATTTTACAACTCATGAAAGAAAACAATTTGATATTCCAAATCTAAGTGAACTGAACAGCTATTAATATATCTTAGTGATATATTCTTTAACTTTGTTAACCTGAAGATGACCTTGAAACGTTGTTCTCTGCTTATCAGTAAAAGTGTTAATACCCATCCCATACCAGCCGTTTTGAGGTACGTTTTTATTTCAAGTGGGTTTCTCGTCTTGAAGTGATATATTAATTGATTGATTGGTTCATTGGGCCTTCTGCTGTGTTCGCCGCGGGGAATCGAATCCCTGATTTGGGGGATTTCTAATTCTGTAAACTTGCTGATGTCCCACCCGGGGCGGTGGACTCAGCAGATAGCCCGATGTGGCTTTACTATAAAAACACCCGCCCCCCACTAGGGGACATTAGCAACACAAGAGGAAGTGTTAATGTAAATATATTTTTATATTAATTTACCGCGAACAAAAATCATAAAATATAAAAAGCTTTAAAAATTTTATTTTCAAATTTGTTTTATAAATGATTCAACATAATAAAACATTTGTCGTGGCTTTAAAAAACGATATGTATTTTGTATGTAATGTATGACCTGTTGCCCCACTCAGCGCCAAGTTCGAGGACTTACAAACTCGAAAAATTAAATTTCAGGGCAAAGATAGCCCAATGTGTAGTTTGGAAACAAACACAAGAATGAAGAATTTCAAAGTTTTGGCCTATAATGATTATGTGGATTAATTTAAGAAAAAAGTGTTCATTTAAACAAAGATAGAAGTCGCTCTTATGGTTTAAACAAAGATAGATGTCGCTCTTATGGTCAATAACCTATTTGGTTACTCAAATCTAATTATGATATTTTCTTGTTATTACTATTGTTTAATACCCCATATTTTTATACTCTTAATCTGGTCTTATCGTCACGGAAGAACTACTAGGATCTATATGTGGTGCCGTCTTTGGAGTCGACCCTTGGTCTACTTCTTAGAAAGGACTGTGAGCTATCCAACACAACAATTTAGATTCAGTACAAAGTGGTTAACGTAGTATGAATATTTGGTATTGTTTGTTACCCTTATAGACAACAGTTTAGACTCAGTACAAAGTGGTTAACGTAGTGTGGATATTTGGTATTGTTGGTGACCCTTATAGACAACAGTTTAGACTCAGTACAAAGTGGTTAACGTAGTGTGTAGTTTTGGTATTGTTGGTGACCCTTATAGACAACAGTTTAGACTCAGTACAAAGTGGTTAACGTACTGTGGATATTTGGTATTGTTGGTGATCCTTATAGACAACAGTTTAGACTCAATACAAATGGTTAACGTAGTGTGTATTTTTGGTATTGTTGGTGACCCTTATAGACAACAGTTTAGACTCAGTACAAAGTGGTTAACGTAGTGTGTATTTTTGGTATTGTTGGTGACCCTTATAGACAACAGTTTAGACTCAGTACAAAGTGGTTAACGTAGTGTGGATATTTGGTATTGTTGGTGACCCTTATAGACAAGAGTTTAGACTCAGTACAAAGTGGTTAACGTAGTATGGATATTTCGTGTTGTTGGTGACCCTTATAGACAACAGTTTAGACTCAGTACAAAGTGGTTAACGTAGTGTGTATTTTTGGTATTGTTGGTGACCCTTATAGACAACAGTTTAGACTCAGTACAAAATGGTTAACGTAGTGTGTATTTTTGGTATTGTTGGTGACCCTTATAGACAACAGTTTAGACTCAGTACAAAGTGGTTAACGTAGTGTGGACATTTCGTGTTGTTGGTGACCCTTATAGACAACAGTTTAGACTCAGTACAAAGTGGTTAACGTAGTGTGGATATTTGGTATTGTTGGTGACCCTTATAGACAACAGTTTAGACTCAGTACAAAGTGGATAACGTAGTGTGTATTTTTGGTATTGTTGGTGACCCTTATAGACAACAGTTGAGACTCAGTACAAAGTGGTTAACGTGGTGTGGACATTTCGTGTTGTTGGTGACCCTTATAGACAACAGTTTAGACTCAGTACAAAGTGGTTAACGTGGTGTGGACATTTCGTGTTGTTGGTGACCCTTATAGACAACAGTTTAGACTCAGTACAAAGTGGTTAACGTAGTGTGGATATTTGGTATTGTTGGTGACCCTTATAGACAACAGTTTAGACTCAGTACAAAGTGGTTAACGTAGTGTGTATTTTTGGTATTGTTGGTGACCCTTATAGACAACAGTTTAGACTCAGTACAAAGTGGTTAACGTAGTGTGGATATTTGGTATTGTTGGTGACCCTTATAGACAACAGTTCAGACTCAGTACAAAGTGGTTAACGTGGTGTGGACATTTCGTGTTGTTGGTGACCCTTATAGACAACAGTTTAGACTCAGTACAAAGTGGTTCACATAGTGTGTATTTTTGGTATTGTTGGTGACCCTTATAGACAACAGTTTAGACTCAGTACAAAGTGGTTAACGTAGTGTGTATTTTTGGTATTGTTGGTGACCCTTATAGACAAGAGTTTAGACTCAGTACAAAGTGGTTAACGTGGTGTGGACATTTCGTGTTGTTGGTGACCCTTATAGACAACAGTTTAGACTCAGTACAAAGTGGTTAACGTAGTATGGATATTTCGTGTTGTTGGTGACCCTTATAGACAAGAGTTTAGACTCAGTACAAAGTGGTTAACGTAGTGTGGATATTTGGTATTGTTGGTGACCCTTATAGACAACAGTTTAGACTCAGTACAAAGTGGATAACGTAGTGTGTATTTTTGGTATTGTTGGTGACCCTTATAGACAACAGTTTAGACTCAGTACAAAGTGGTTAACGTGGTGTGGACATTTCGTGTTGTTGGTGACCCTTATAGACAACAGTTTAGACTCAGTACAAAGTGGTTAACGTGGTGTGGACATTTCGTGTTGTTGGTGACCCTTATAGACAACAGTTTAGACTCAGTACAAAGTGGTTAACGTGGTGTGGACATTTCGTGTTGTTGGTGACCCTTATAGACAACAGTTTAGACTCAGTACAAAGTGGTTAACGTAGTGTGTATTTTTGGTATTGTTGGTGACCCTTATACACAAGAGTTTAGACTCAGTACAAAGTGGTTAACGTGGTGTGGACATTTCGTGTTGTTGGTGACCCTTATAGACAACAGTTTAGACTCAGTACAAAGTGGTTAACGTAGTGTGTATTTTTGGTATTGTTGGTGACCCTTATAGACAACAGTTTAGACTCAGTACAAAGTGGTTAACGTAGTGTGTATTTTTGGTATTGTTGGTGACCCTTATAGACAACAGTTTAGACTCAGTACAAAGTGGTTAACGTAGTGTGGATATTTGGTATTGTTGGTGACCTTTATAGACAAGAGTTTAGACTCAGTACAAAGTGGTTAACGTAGTATAGATATTTGGTATTGTTGGTGACCCTTATAGACAACAGTTTAGACTCAGTTCAAAGTGGTTAATGTAGTGTGTATTTTTGATATTGTTGGTGACCCTTATAGACAACAGTTTAGACTCAGTTCAAAGTGGTTAACGTAGTGTGGATATTTGGTATTGTTGGTGACCCTTATAGACAACAGTTTAGACTCAGTACAAAGTGGTTAACGTAGTATGGATATTTGGTATTGTTGGTGACCCTTATAGACAACAGTTTAGACTCAGTTCAAAGTGGTTAATGTAGTGTGTATTTTTGGTATTGTTGGTGACCCTTATACACAACAGTTCAGACTCAGTACAAAGTGGTTAACGTAGTATGGACATTTGGCATTGTTGGTGACCCTTATAGACAACAGTTTAGACTCAGTACAAAGTGGTTAACGTAGTGTGTATTTTTGGTATTGTTGGTGACCCTTATAGACAACAGTTTAGACTCAGTTCAAAGTGGTTAACTAGTGTGTATTTTTGGTATTGTTGGTGACCCTTATAGACAACAGTTTAGACTCAGTTCAAAGTGGTTAACGTAGTGTGGATATTTGGTATTGTTGGTGACCCTTATAGACAACAGTTTAGACTCAGTACAAAGGGGTTAACGTAGTATGGATATTTGGTATTGTTGGTGACCCTTATAGACAACAGTTTAGACTCAGTACAAAGTGGTTAACGTAGTGTGGACATTTCGTGTTGTTGGTGACCCTTATAGACAACAGTTCAGACTCAGTACAAAGTGGTTAACGTAGTATGGACATTTGGCATTGTTGGTGACCCTTATAGACAACAGTTTAGACTCAGTACAAAGTGGTTAACGTAGTGTGCATTTTTTGGCATTGTTGGTGACCCTTATAGACAACAGTTTAGACTCAGTACAAAGTGTTTGACCCCGTGTGTGTTTGTGTCCAGTGCTGAGTGCGAGTCTCTCGCTTTATTTAAGTTTTTCGTTTATAGTAACCAACTTCCAAGGACAGGGCCACAACTTCTTATTTTACTGTATAGAACGTCGTGTCTATTTTAAGTTCTACGTTGTTTAAAGGTACTATTTTGAGATATTGATTTCCAAAACTTAACGGTAGTCCTGTGTCATTCTTTCACGCTCCGATGGACATGCCATAAACTACGTTAAGTACATCGTTTTGTTCTCTCTATAGGTAGTTAGTTTTGTAGTTCGGTTTTGGATGTGCAGTGTTGAATGAATTATTACAGAAGAGAGTATTGACAGTGGGATAGATGCTAGTAGCTGAAGATTTAATGTGACAGTAGGTTTTCTGGTGTATATTTGGGACATTTGTTATTGACTCTTCATAACAATATTTTTATTACTAATATACATGTTACTTTTAAGTTGTTTTCTCCACTTGTATTTATATACCTGTTTCATTTTTACTTGAGTGCCGAATCGAGAGATAAGAAAACTAGCGGAAAAACGAACAACTTCTATTATTATATTATTCCCTAAAAAGAACCCCAAACAACAACAACAAACTAAGAAACCACGAATGACTTATTGGTTAACGTGCCTGACTGCGGATAGGAACGTCCAAAGTTCAAGTAGCAATTTGTTGTTGAGTGCACTTCGTTCTTTCATTTGAGTGTGTGTACGCGAGTGTGTTTAAATGTGTGAGAGTGTGTGTGGTGATGGCGAGTGTTTTAGAGTGGCACAGTACTCGGTTAATAGTGTCGCATGGACGGCGAGTGCAGCTGACACGTTGTATTTCCTCTGTTGAGCAGCTATGAATTAGGGATGACTATGCTCAAATTCTATAAGGTGCCGTTTATTTTCAAACTTGTTTGTTTTTGAGTTTCTTGTAAAATTTCTTCAAGGTCAGCCGAGCTAGCCATTAATAACAATGCACAACAAAGGTTTTGCTACTTGAACGTTGTTGGGTGTTCCTTATAGATTTTTTGGCTGCTGATCACGAAAATCACATCCAAATTTGTTCATCACGTACCGTTTTATCGAAATCTTCAGTTTTGCTACAATGGAAAAACGATATCAGGACAACTGGAATCCGTAACTGTTTGCTGACTACAATAACGTATTTAATTGCCAGTGAACTGTCTATTTCTCAAAGTTCCTACATGATGAAGCAAAACTAAAATTATATTTGTGCATACCCACCAGGTACCTGTCACGATCAGCAAAAACTTTTCAGGAAGCAAAACTTTTCAAAAAATTGTTGTGCAGTGTAATTTAATAGCAACAGATTAAAGGGCCAACACCGTCCACTTCTAACACTTGAGCAACAGTTTTACAGACGAATCGTTAGGCTGAAAGGTGGAGTAGTTTTGTTATTCTGATTGCAGATTGGTCATTTTGAGCAACCTCCTGATTAAGCATTTTCTGTTCCATTGTAATTAAAATAATGTTTGAAAACTGAAAATGTAAAGGGAAAAATGTCACTTTTGAGTGAGAATTTTAAATCTTAATAAAAACAATTTTCTGTGTGTCGTAAATTTCATTGTGCTAATTCGCCATATTCGTAACAAGATTGGTTTCGTTGGGTTTGTTTTAAATTTCGCGCAAAGCTACACGAGAGTCGTCTGCGTTATCCGTCGCTAATTTTGAAGCGATAAACTAGAGGTAAGACTGTTAGTTATCAACAGCCCCCGCCAACTGTTTGGGCTATTCTTTTACCAACGAAGAGTGCGACTAACCGTTACATTATATAGCCCCAACGACTGAAAGAGACGAGCATGCTCGATGATAATGATTTGAATCTGCTACTTCAGAATTCTAATAACCTAGCCTCAAATAAAAACAGAGTTAATATTCATATAAATAAAAATTACATTCAAACAAATTACTGGTTTTGAAGAAAAAAGAAAAAACTGCTTTTAGTTTGTAAAGTAAAAAAAACATTAAAATGTTTGTATTACTTGGTGTGATATGAATACTGTAATACTATGATTTCATACTGTAATACTATGATTTCTACTATAATACTATGATTTCATACTATAATACTATGATTTCATACTGTAATACTATGATTTCATACTGTAATACTATGATTTCTACTATAATACTATGATTTCATACTATAATACTATGATTTCATACCGTAATACTATGATTTCATACTGTAATACTATGATTTCTAACTATAATACTATTATTTAATTGTATAATACTATGATTTCATACTATAGTACTATGATTTCATTCTATAATGCTGTGATTTCATACTATAATACTATGATTTCATACTATAATACTGTGATTTTTTCTTTAATACTATGATTTCATACTATAATACTATAATTTCATTCTATAATACTATGATTTCATACTATAATACTATGATTTCATACTATAAGACTATGATTTCTACTATAATACTATGATTTCATACTATAATACTATGATTTCATACTGTAATACTATGATTTCTAACTATAATACTATTATTTAATTGTATAATACTATGATTTCATACTATTGTACTATGATTTCATTCTATAATGCTGTGATTTCATACTATAATACTATGATTTCATACTGTAATACTATGATTTCATACTATAATACTATGATTTCATACTGTAATACTATGATTTCATTCTATGATACTATGATTTCTACTATAATACTATGATTTCATACTGTAATACTATGATTTCATACTATAATACTATGATTTCATACTATAATACTGTGATTTCATACTGTAATACTATGATTTCATTCTATGATACTATGATTTCTACTATAATACTATGATTTCATTCTATGATACTATGATTTCTACTATAATACTATGATTTCATACTGTAATACTATGATTTCATACTATAATACTATGATTTCATACTATAATACTGTGATTTCATACTGTAATACTATGATTTCATACTATAATACTATGATTTCATACTGTAATACTATGATTTCATACTATAATACTATGATTTCATACTATAATACTATGATTTCATACTGTAATACTATGATTTCATTCTATAATACTATGATTTCATACTATAATACTATGATTTCATACTATAATACTATGGTTTCTACTATAATACTATGATTTCATACTATAATACTGTGATTTTTTCTTTAATACTATGATTTCATACTATAATACTATAATTTCATTCTATAATACTATGATTTCATACTATAATACTATGATTTCATACTATAAGACTATGATTTCTACTATAATACTATGATTTCATACTATAATACTATGATTTCATACTGTAATACTATGATTTCATACTGTAATACTATGATTTCTAACTATAATACTATTATTTAATTGTATAATACTATGATTTCATACTATTGTACTATGATTTCATTCTATAATGCTGTGATTTCATACTATAATACTATGATTTCATACTGTAATACTATGATTTCATACTATAATACTATGATTTCATACTGTAATACTATGATTTCATTCTATGATACTATGATTTCTACTATAATACTATGATTTCATACTGTAATACTATGATTTCATACTATAATACTATGATTTCGTACTATAATACTGTGATTTCATACTGTAATACTATGATTTCATTCTATGATACTATGATTTCTACTATAATACTATGATTTCATTCTATGATACTATGATTTCTACTATAATACTATGATTTCATACTGTAATACTATGATTTCATACTGTAATACTATGATTTCATACTATAATACTATGATTTCATACTATAATACTGTGATTTCATACTGTAATACTATGATTTCATACTATAATACTATGATTTCATACTGTAATACTATGATTTCATACTATAATACTATGATTTCATACTATAAGACTATGATTTCTACTATAATACTATGATTTCTACTATAATACTATGATTTCATACTTCATTGTTCTTTTGAGATATTTTATTGTAAAAGATGGAGTGGAGGCGACAAGTTTGTTTTTTTTCTGGGGGGGGGGTTACAACCGCAAAAACCTTTTACACATCAAAGACTACCACGTCAAAAACACCAACGTAATTGGTTAACTATTACGTTAGACAGTGCGTCAGTTTCTTGAAGATTCATTTTTATCGTAGGTCACGGAAGGTTGTAGCTTAGGCGTTGGTCACGTGATCGTTATTACAGGCTTTGAGACCGAACTGTTCCGGTTAGTAAAGTCTGACGCAGTTGAACATAAAGAAGGCGTGTTTATACAGTTCTGATGACAATCATACAAAACGATGAACAAAGAAAAATACAAAAAAACCAACCATTAGAAAACAAGAACAGAATAGCTAAAGAAACATTGATTTTAATATTTTGTTTTAGCTTTTAGTGTTAGTTTTTCTTGTTACAAGGCCCTGGCATGGCCAGGTGGTTAAGGACTGTTTTTAAAGATATGTTTCTGCAATAATGTTTGAATTAGGGTTAGAGATATATCTTTAAATTTGTTTAATGTTACTGTAAATGGTCCGGCATGGCCAGGTAGGTTAAGGCGTTCAACTGGTAATCTGAGGGTCGCGGGTTCAAATCCCCGTCGCCCTAAACATATCTGTCCTTTCAGCCGTATGGGCGTTATAATGTGACGGTTAATCCCACTATGCGTTGATAAAAGAGTAGTCCAACAGTTGGCGGTGGGTGGTGATGACTAGCGGCCTCTAGAGGGAACTCTAGTCTTACACTGCTAAATTAGGGACGACTAGCGCAGATAGCCCTTGAGTAGCTTTGCGCGAAATTCAAACACAAACAAACAAACGTTATTATAAGCACGTCACTAATAACTACGTTTCTACTAAGTGTATAATTTACCCTGTGGGTATTTTCCACTCTTGAAATTCGTGGTATAACAGAGAGGACTTAATAGCACAATACGGAGCGTACAGTTACAGTACAGAACATAGGTACGTTTACAGTGTAGAAAAGACAGCTCGCTTAAGAACAAGGACTATCCATTATATAATACAGAATATAATATAATATCGCTAGTAGGTTTACAGGAAATACCGGTGAACAAGAAATACGTTTATAGGGCATAACGGAAGCCGCATTCATTGGACACAAAGAAATGCGTTTCTAATATATTGAAAGAATTATATTTACACTTATTTTGTTTTACATAAAAGATGAAATATAAGTTTTTTCAACTAATTGCACGTGGGCCGCAACCTTTTCTTTCTTTTTTTTTAAATATCTAAATAACATTTTATAATTCACAGTTTAAAACAGATTCATTTATGGTTCTGTATTTATCTCTTCTTCTTGTCACCAGGGAACAAAATGTTCGGTTTCACGTTTTGTGTTTCTGTAATTTATCTAACCTTTTCAATCGACATTCAAGTCCTTAATAATATGATTACCGAGAAAGAATAGAATGCATACCGAGAAAGAATAGAATGAATACCGAGAAAGAATAGATTGAATACCGCTTTTGTCAACTTTTATAACATGATTTAGGTCGTCGCTCAGCTGTTATGATGTATGAATACAATTAGCATTTCAGTAGAGAATGCGAGTTTTCTGACAGCGTGAGGGGACATCATAATTATATTAGAGATGGGAAAATAGAGAATCTTTATTTCGTTCCTATATTGAATTAATGAACTCACGCTTATCCAGTCTTTTCTAGATAATACAAAATTTATTGGTGAAGACAAATGAGTTCTTGCATTTAAGTTGTTTCAACTCATTTCATATTCATGTTATTTTGAAATATATTAATTTTATTACGTGAAAACAACTGTCGTAAATGATGAGAAAATAATATTTATAATAATTAATCATTAGTTTGGTTGTTAGAATAATTTTTCATGCTTGACCTACAAAAGTCCAAGTATCAAACGTTTCGTCAGGTTTGTTCGTGAATTTTCATTAATGTCATGATTTTAAAGTTTTTAATATTTATGTTTTGGATGTTTTACCATTCAACTGTTCATACAACAATATGAAAGATAAAATCCAATTGATTTCCAATTGAAAATTAAATCGAATAAGAAATAGAAACAGAATTCAACTTATTTCCAAATGAAAAGTAAAACAATGCAATAAGAAATAAAATTATAGTCCAGTTTAAAAATAAAATATAATCGACAAAGAAGTAAACGCATGTGAAGTTATTATCTTCATCACACCAAACATGTTCGCCCTTTCAGCCGTGGAGGCATTATAATGTGACAGGCAATCCCACTATTCGTTGGTAAAAGAGTTGGCGGTGGGTGGTGATGACTAGCTGCCATCCCTCTAGTCTTACACTGCTAAATTAGGAATGGCTAGCGCAGATAGCTCTCGTGTAGCTATACGCGAAATTCAAAGCAAACAAACAGACTCTTGTCTGACCAAATAGTGGGACTTTTGTCATTCGTATAGCTCCAAAGTGCGCATTTTTATAACCTCGAACTCTGAGCTATTGAATTCGTAGTCTGAGAACTTTAACCATAGGTCACGTCCGGCTCTCAGAGAAATATTTTATTATTACTTTACTATGTTTTACTAAAAATACAAAACAAAACAAAAATACTCTGATTAGTAGTTGCGTGAAACTCACGTGTCTATCAAGCATACTTTAACTCAAAGTAACTTGTATTGAGCAGCGATACAAATACAAATAAAACGTCTCTGGTAGCTTTCTCTGATGCTACTGGAAGAGGGAGTGAAACAAAATCCAAGCACTCTTATTGGTTTGATAAAGTTTGTTTGGAGACAGTCAATTATATTTCATATATTCTTTTCTTCGTTTCAGTTTAGTCAGATTATTGTTAAAACAAAACATACAAACAAAACAACGAAACACGACAAGTAATCGAAAACTCAGAGTTTCGTAATATTCCTTATTTTACAAATAACCCTACATAGGAACCAATATAAGTACATGTATATTTGTGGAAGATTGGTACTGCTGGAGTGTTCGGGGGATGCTCACCCTAGAAAATGTTTTGCAATTAGAGTAGCAGTTTGGGCCTCTTTTGACAATGTGAGTCAAGATGTGACACAAACCAGGGAATAAACAGGAGCGCAGTTAATGTTAACAATTATCAGCTTACTGACAAACATACACGACCTACTTTTTTACTTTAATCTCGATATCTTATCTATTCTGCTCTCTAGTGGCACAGCCTACCGGATTTCTATATCTGTGGAGGGCACAACAAAGATAGCCCCATGTGTAGCTTTGTGCGTAATTACAAAGAAATCAAATAATCTTATATTTACAGCCCTAGAGGCTTAACGGTAAGAGACAAAGGCTTATAACGCTAAAATCTGGGTTGTGATACCCGTGTAGCTTTGTGTTTAACTTATCGTTTTACCTTTGACCTCTAGCCATCAAATGTTTGAATCGTTAACCATTCATAGAGTCGTCATTCTGGGCTAAAGCATAGAATTGTCAGTTGGGGAAACCACAGGCTTTTATTGGAGATCGAGTCCTGTCTGAACGTTTATGCCCTAAATAAGAATATAGATATATGTAATCAATTACCTAAAAGTTATTGACACTCAAAGTTTTTTGTGGATTGAAAACAAGTAATCGGTTAGACAGTTTCGAAATGTCCAAGACACATTTCTTTTATCAGGTTCAAGAGTCAATGTTTTATCGTGATTTATTTCTTATTCTGCTTACCCAGTAACATTGCTAAAGTTTTGTTTAAGATATATAACAAATAAATTATCCATAAATGACAAAGTTAAACTTGTTCATTCTCTGTAGATTTCAAGCAAGTCATGAACAGTCGAATGCTCTTTGATTTGTTTTGTTTTTAAGTTAACTTGTTCTATGAGGAATTGAGAGATTAGATTCTATTCCATATAGTACATGCAAAGGTTGCCGGAGTGACCTTTAGTAAAAGTTAGACTAATTCTATTTCACTTTTCGTAGAAGCATGGTTAATACCTTCTTTCACCACTTTATGATTGGTTTGTTTATTTCGAATTTCGCGCAAAACTACACGAGAGTTATCTGCGCTAGCCGTCCCTAATTTAGCAGTCGAAGACTAGAGGGAAAGTAGTTAGTCATCACCACCCACCGCCAACTATTTGAGTTACTCTTTTATCAACGAATAGTGGGATTGACTGTCACATAAAACGCCTCACGACTGAAAGAGCGAGCTTGTTTGGTGCTGTGACCCCCAGATTACGAGTCGAGCGATGTAACCATCTGGCCATGTCAGGCCACCACTTTATGCATATTGATAATAATACATAGTTACCATGTGTCAACTGAGGGACATGTACTCAATGTATATGTATTGGTAATAATACATAGTTACCATGTGTCAACTAAAGGACATGTACTCAATGTATATGTATTGATAATAATACATAGTTACCATATAACTTAGGGACATATACACAATGTGTATGTATTGATAATAATACATAGTTATCATGTTTCAACTAAGGGACATGTACACAATGTATATGTATTGATAATAATACATAGTTACAATGTGTCAACTAAGGGACATGTACACAATGTGTATGTATTGATAATGATACATAGTTATCATATGTCAACTAAGGGACATGTACACAATGTATATGTATTGGTAATAATACATAGTTATCATGTGTCAACTAAGGGACATGTACACAATGTATATGTATTGATAATAATACATAGTTATCATGTTTCAACTAAGGGACATGTACACAATGTATATGTATTGATAATAATACATAGTTACAATGTGTCAACTAAGGGACATGTACACAATGTATATGTATTGATAATAATACATAGTTATCATATTTCAACTCAGGGACATGTACACAATGTATATGTATTGATAATAATACATAGTTTTCATGTTTCAACTAAGGGACATGTACACAATGTATATGTATTGATAATAATACATAGTTATCATGTTTCAACTAAGGGACATGTACACAATGTATATGTATTGATAATAATACATAGTTACCATATAACTTAGGAACATGTACACAATGTATATGTATTGATAATAATACATAGTTACAATGTGTCAACTAAGGGACATGTACACAATGTATATGTATTGATAATAATACATAGTTATCATGTTTCAACTAAGGGACATGTACACAATGAATATGTATTGATAATAATACATAGTTACCATATAACTTAGGGACATGTACTCAATGTATATGTATTGATAATAATACATAGTTACCATATAACTAAGGAACATGTACTCAATGTATATGCATTGATAATAATACATAGTTACCATATAACTTAGGGACATGTACTCAATGTATATGTATTGATAATAATACATAGTTACCATATAACTAAGGAACATGTACTCAATGTATATGTATTGATAATAATACATAGTTACCATATAACTTAGGGACATATACACAATGTGTATGTATTGATAATAATACAAAGTTATCATGTTACAACTAAGGGACATGTACACAATGTATATATATTGATAATAACACATAGTTACCATATAACTAAGGGACATGTACTCAATGTATATGTATTGATAATAATGCATAGTTACCATATAACTTAGGGACATATACTCAATGTGTATGTATTGATAATAATACATAGTTACCATATAACTTAGGGACATATACACAATGTGTATGTATTGATAATAATACATAGTTATCATGTGTCAACTAAGGGACATGTACTTAATGTATATGTATTGGTAATAATACATAGTTATCATGTTTCAACTAAGGGACATGTACACAATGTATATGTATTGATAATAATACATAGTTACCATGTGTCAACTAAGGGACATGTAAACAATGTATATGTATTGATAATAATACATAGTTACCATGTTTCAACTAAGGGACATGTACACAATGTATATGTATTGATAATAATACATAGTTACCATGTGTCAACTAAGGGACATGTAAACAATGTATATGTATTGATAATAATACATAGTTATCATGTTTCAACTAAGGGACATGTACACAATGTATATGTATTGATAATAATACATAGTTACCATGTGTCAACTAAGGGACATGTACACAATGTATATGTATTGATAATAATACATAGTTACCATATAACTTAGGAACATGTACACAATGTATATGTATTGATAATAATACATAGTTACCATGTGTCAACTAAGGGACATGTAAACAATGTATATGTATTTATAATAATACATAGTTACCATGTTTCAACTAAGGGACATGTACACAATGTATATGTATTGATAATAATACATAGTTACCATGTGTCAACTAAGGGACATGTAAACAATGTATATGTATTGATAATAATACATAGTTATCATGTTTCAACTAAGGGACATGTACACAATGTATATGTATTGATAATAATACATAGTTACCATGTGTCAACTAAGGGACATGTAAACAATGTATATGTATTGATAATAATACATAGTTACCATGTTTCAACTAAGGGACATGTACACAATGTATATGTATTGATAATAATACATAGTTACCATGTGTCAACTAAGGGACATGTAAACAATGTATATGTATTGATAATAATACATAGTTATCATGTTTCAACTAAGGGACATGTACACAATGTATATGTATTGATAATAATACATAGTTACCATATAACTTAGGAACATGTACACAATGTATATGTATTGATAATAATACATAGTTACCAGATAACTTAGGGACATGTACTCAATGTGAAAGGTGAAAGGTTTTTAGTAACATATTTCTTTTATTTTTATTTCTAGAAGTTTTGGGCGACGTTCAAATACATTCTTGATAAGTGGCCAAGAGGGATAGATATGTGTAAACAACAAACTATTTTCAGCACCCTGTTCAAATGGCATGTTCTAAAAGCAGTCGTTTTATGAGACACTTGAATACCAGTTATTGACAGGTGGTGTTATCGGAGCCTGGTGTTACCTAATATAAAGTATGAGATAACATCCTGATGAAACATCAAACAATACAACAGCAAAGTTCCTGCACATAGACAGTTCTTAATTTAGCATTCTTTAGACTAAAGAAAGGCAGCTACTCATCACCACCCGCCGCCAACTCTTGGGCTCCTCTTTTACCAACGGATAGTGGGATTGACCATCACATTATAACGCTTCCACGGCTGAAAGGGCGAACATGTTTGGTATTACGGGCAGTCGAACCTGCGACCCTCAGATTTCGAGTCGAGTGCCTTAACCACCTGGCCATGCTGGGCCGATCTTGCTAATGACTTTTTCACATTTTTGACAACGTAAGTGCGAGGCACTATGATGATTATAATATTATGGTCTTTTTTTTATAGTGTTAGTTTGTTTTTGTAATTCGGCACAAAGCTACTGAAAGGGCTACCTCTACTTTGCCTACTGCGGGTATCGAAACCCGGTTTCTAGCGGTATAAGTCAGCAGAGATAACACTGTGCCTCTAGGAAGCTTATGGTGTCGGTACTCGAAAAATAAATCTGTAATGGGAATGCAAAAAAAGCACTGAATAAACTCGAAAACTTTTTATATGATAGGAACTACGTCACACCAGGGGTCGCTTCCCAACACTCAGCATCCTTAGTTTCCACTCCTTTTACGCCAAATATCATGAAGCTGTTAGTTTTATTGTGTGTCTCTTCTCTCTGAACGTTTGAGTATCGAAATTCACTTAGGCGCAATATTTTTATTTTATCCAAATTTGAGACGATCTTAGGGACGGAGCCCGGCATGGCCAAGTGGTTAAGACACACGACTCATAATTCGAGATTCGCGGGTTCGAATCCCCATCACACCAAACATGTTCGTCCTTTCAGCCGTGGTGGTGTTATAATGGTACGGTCAGTCCCACTATTCGTTGGTGAAAGAGTAGCCCAAGAGTTGTCGGTGTGTGCTGGTGACTAGCTGCCTTCCCTCTAGTCTTACACTGCTAAATTAGGGGCGGCTAGCGCAGATAGCGCTCGTGTAGCTTTAAGCGAAATTCAAAAATAAACAAACAAAAGATATATTCTGTTGTCTTATCGCTTTCTTCGAGTAAAGTTTTGAACATCTTACGTAAACTTTGACAGTTTAATTATTTTTATTTCGTTACAAGTCTTTTCTTTTGTACAAAACAATTACCCAAAGATGTATGAATCTGAAGACCAACTGCACCACTGGTACCGTGCTGATGTCAACAGTCTCGAGCTCAGTTTCACATGCACGTGCTGCTCCACAGCTTGTTTTATTTGGAACGTCTTACACAAAATACGATCAATTGAGTTTCGTAGCACAGATGGAAATTGGTCTAGGATGTCCCCTGGCTTCTTTCTGTCTGGCACAATACAACAAGGGACACTGACTTTTCGGGACCAATAGCGTCAACGGCAGGATTTCTATTTACACTGAACATACCTTGTTATTCAGTGGCTGAGCGGTATGTCTGCGGACTCACAAGGCTAAAATCCGTATTTCGATACCCGTGATGGGCAGAGCACAGATAGCACATTGTGTAGCTTTGTGCTTAATTTCAAACAAACAAAAACACAATTATCTTTCAGTCCAGCGGGGAATCGAAACTCGAATTAAACACTAAAAAAAAATTTAAAACTTATTTATTACTGTTAATTTAAAACAAGAAAAATTAAAATATTTTGAAATGAACAATAATAAATCGTTTCTTTTTAATATTATTATATAATATATACATATTATTCCAAGTATACTGTGATCAAAGAAATTAACAAATCAAATTTCTGGTGATACAAAACTGTCTGGAATATTTTGAATACACTGTTGTTGTTGTATGTCCGAAGACATACCACTATGCCACCGTGGGGCTAGACCATTGTGGCTTAGCTTCAAAACAAACAAACGAACAATCTTCGTATACTCATATATGCATCACTTGTATTTCTATACTCTGTTCATTTATTTATAAACTAAATTAATTTCAAGCGAAGAAGTGATTGACATTTGTGATGTTTGAGTCTTTCTGCTTTAAACTAAACGTGTTGTCACTGTTTCGAATGAACAAAGTGATTTTTTCTTAACGAAGTTTTAAAAATATTTGAATTATATTATCTTTGACAGTACGTGATGTATACTAACCAACGGTTTTTCGTCCGGAAGTTTTCATTCCTTCTCCTTCTCATCCACAAGAGGGCGTGACAGTCACGCAGAACAAGCCGTTTCATTTATCTCTGAGCTATCCTTATCATATTTAATGTAATTACAATTCTACGAGCCCGTTTCATGTTTGCCTGAAATATATTTTTTGAAACACAAACGAAACATAAAAGACCCACCCCTGGTTTTTCGTATATTTTAAAATATTTGTCGTTTCGTGCACAAATATCGCTTGATTACCGCTTTTAATAATTACTTTTCTTACAAACAAAACTACATCGAGCAACCAACATGCAAACTGCATTAGTGTAATACGCTTATAAAAAATGAAAGACTTCATCTGATGAAGTCCAAGAAAATATATAATAAGTTAAAAGCGAAATATTTCGGTTTTATTTTATATTATCTCTCTATATATATTATAATAGTTTTATAACAAGGCTTCACATAATGTTGAACCTAACATAATGTTGTTCTTGTTTGTACATAATGTTGTTCCTGATTGTACATAATGTTGTTCTTGTTTGTACATAATGTTGTTCTTGTTTGTACATAATGTTGATCTTGTTTGTACATAATGTTCTTCATTGTACATAATGTTGTTCTTGCTTGTACATAATGTTGATCTTGTTTGTACATAATGTTGTTCCTGATTGTACATAATGTTGTTCTTGTTTGTACATAATGTTGATCTTGTTTGTACATAATGTTGTTCTTGTTTGTACATAATGTTGTTCATGATTGTACATAATGTTCATCTTGTTTCTACATAATGTTGTTCTTGTTTATACATAATGTTGATCTTGTTTGTACATAATGTTGATCTTGTTTGTACATAATGTTGTTCTTGTTTGTACATACTGTTGATCTTGTTTGTACATAATGTTGATCTTGTTTGTACATAATGTTGTTCTTGTTTGTACATAATGTTGTTCCTGATTGTACATAATGTTCATCTTGTTTCTACATAATGTTGTTCTTGTTTGTACATAATGTTGTTCCTGATTGTACATAATGTTGATCTTGTTTCTACATAATGTTGTTCTTGATTGTACATAATGTTGTTCTTGTTTATACATAATGTTGATCTTGTTTATACATAATGTTGTTCTTGTTTGTACATACTGTTGACCTTGTTTGTACATAATGTTGATCTTGTTTGTATATAATGTTGTTCTTGTTTGTACATAATGTTGTTCCTGATTGTACATAATGTTGATCTTGTTTCTACACAGTATTGGTTTATTAATACACATGAGAGAAACCAGTTTTCCTTCTCTCTCTCCAAACCATTTTAGTCAGTTCCCTATAAGCCCGGCATGGGCAGATGGTTCAGACACTCAACTTGTAATCCGAGGGTCGCGGGTTCGAATCCCCGCCTTTTCAGCCCTGGGAACGTTATAATATGACGTTCAATTTCACTATTCGTTGTTAAAGAGTAGCCCAAGAGTTAGAAGTGGATGGAGATGACTAGCTGTCTTCCCTCTAGTTTTACACTGCTAAATTAGGAACGGCTAACACAGATTGTCCTCGTGTAGCTTTGCGCGAAATTCAAAACAAACCAATTCAGTATATTTATTCACTAAATTAATTTTGAAATCAGCAGGGTCGATAGGTTTACAGTAATTTTTATAAACTTCAAGTCAACAAATATATCGTACATTTGAAAGGACTATGAAGTTTTATAAGCTTGAAGTAAACTGATATATAGTACATTTGAAAGGTCTAAGTAGTTTTTATAAACTTGAAGTAAACTGATATACCGTACCTTTGAAAGAACTAAGTAGTTTTTATAAACTTGAAGTAAACTGATATGTCGTACATTTCAAAGGTCTAAGTAGTTTTTATAAACTTGAAATAAACTGATATATCGTACGTTTGAAAGGTCTAAGTAGTTTTATAAACTTGAAGTAAACTAATTTTTCGTACATTTAAAAGGACTAAATACTTTTTATAAACTTGAAGTAAATTGATATATCGTGCATTTGAAAGGACTATGAAGTTTTATAAACTTGAAGTAAACTTATATATCGTGCATTTGAAAGGTCTAAGTAGTTTTTATAAACTTGAAATAAACTGATATATCGTACATTTGAAAGGTCTAAGTAGTTTTTATAAACTTGAAGTAAACTGATATATCGTAAATTTGAAAGGTCTAAATAGTTTTTATAAAATTGAAGTAAACTAATATATCGTACATTTGAAAGGAATAAGTAGTTTTTATAAACTTGAAGTAAACTAATATATCGTACATTTGAAATGATTAAGTAGTTTTATAAACTTGAAGTAAACTAATATATCGTAAATTTGATAGGTCTAAGTAGTTTTATAAACTTGAAGTAAACTGATATATCGTAAATTTGAAAGGTCTAAGCAGTTTTATAAACTTGAAGTAAACTGATATATCGTACATTTGAAAGGTCTAAGTAGTTTGTATAAATTTGAAGTGAAGTGATATGTCGTACGATTGAAAGGTCGAAATGGTTTTTATAAAATTGAAGTAAACTAATATATCGTACATTTGAAAGGAATAAGTAGTTTTATAAACTTGAAGTAAACTAATATATCGTACATTTGAAATGACTAAGTTGTTTTATAAACGAGAAGTAAACTGATATATCGTACATTTGAAAGGCCTAAATAGTTTTTATAAACTTGAAGTAAACTAATATATCGTACGTTTGAAAGGTCTAAGTAGTTTTTATAATCTTGAAGTAAACTAATATATCGTACGTTTGAAAGGACAAAGTAGTTTTTATAAACTTGAAGTAAACTGATATATCGTACATTCGAAAGGTATGAGTAGTTTTTATACACTTGAAGTAAACTGATATATCGTACATTTGAAGGGTCTAAGTAGTTTTTATATACTTCAAGTAAACTAATATATCGTACGTTTGAAAGGTCTAAGTAGTTTTATAAACTTTAAGTAAACTATTATATTGTACATTTCAAATGTCTAAATCGTTTTTAAAAACTTAAAGTAAACTAATATATCGCACATTTCAAAGGACTAAGCAGTTTTTATAAACTTGAAGTATACTGATATATCGTACATTTGAAAGGTATAAGTAGTTTTTATAAACTTGAAGTAAACTGATATATCGTACATTTGAAAGGTCTAAGTAGTTTTTATAAACTTGAAGTAAACTGATATATCGTACATTTCAAAGGTATCAGTAGTTTTTATACACTTGAAGTAAACTGATATGTCGTACATTTGAAAGGTCTAAGTAGTTTTTATAAATTTGAAGTAAACTAATATATCGCACATTTCAAAGGACTAAGTTGTTTTGATAAACTTGAAGTAAACTGATATATCTTACGTTTGAAATGACTAAGTAGTTTTTATAAACTCGAAGTAAAGTGATATATCGTACGTTTGAAAGGTCTAAATAGTTTTTATAAAATTGAAGTAAACTAATATATCGTACATTTGAAAGGTCTAAGTAGTTTGTATAAACTTGAAGTAAAGTGATATATCGTACATTTGAAATGATTAAGTAGTTTTTATAAACTTGAAGTAAACTAATATATCGTAAATTTGATAGGTCTAAGTAGTTTTTATAAACTTGAAGTAAACTGATATATCATACCTTTGAAAGGACTAAGTAGTTTTTAAAAACTTGAATTAAACTGATATGTCGTATATTTCAAAACTCTAAGAAATTTTTATAAACTTGAAGTAAACTGATATATTGTATGTTTTTAAGGGCTAACTAGTTGTTATAAACTTGAAGTAAACTGATATATCGTACATTTGAAAGGTCTAAGTAGTTTTTATAAACTTGAAATAAACTGATATATCGTACATTTGAAAGGTCTAAGTAGTTTTTATAAACTTGAAGTAAACTGATATATCGTAAATTTGAAAGGTCTAAATAGTTTTTATAAAATTGAAGTAAACTAATATATCGTACATTTGAAAGGAATAAGTAGTTTTTATAAACTTGAAGTAAACTGATATATCGTACATTCGAAAGGTATGAGTAGTTTTATACACTTGAAGTAAACTGATATATCGTACATTTGAAAGGTCTAAGTAGTTTTTATAAACTTGAAGTAAACTGATATATCGTACATTTGAAAGGTCTAAGTAGTTTGTATAAATTTGAAGTGAAGTGATATGTCGTACGATTGAAAGGTCTAAATGGTTTTTATAAAATTGAAGTAAACTAATATATCGTACATTTGAAAGGAATAAGTAGTTTTATAAACTTGAAGTAAACTAATATCTCGTACATTTGAAATGACTAAGTTGTTTTTATAAACGTGAAGTAAACTGATATATCGTACATTTGAAAGGCCTAAATAGTTTTTATAAACTTGAAGTAAACTAATATATCGTACATTTGAAAGGTCTAAGTAGTTTTTATATACTTCAAGTAAACTAATATATCGTACGTTTGAAAGGTCTAAGTAGTTTTATAAACTTTAAGTAAACTATTATATTGTACATTTCAAATGTCTAAATCGTTTTTAAAAACTTAAAGTAAACTAATATATCGCACATTTCAAAGGACTAAGCAGTTTTTATAAACTTGAAGTAAACTGATATATTGTACATTTGAAATGTCTAAGTCGTTTTTATAAACTTGAAGTAAACTAATATATCGCACATTTCAAAGGACTAAGTTTTTTTTATAAACTTGAAGTAAACTGATATATCGTACGTTTGAAATGACTAAGTAGTTTTTATAAACTTGAAGTAAACTGATATATCGTACATTTGAAAGACCTAAATAGTCTTTATAAACTTGAAGTAAACTAATATATCGTACGTTTGAAAGGTCTAAGTAGTTTTTATAAACTTGAAGTAAACTAATATATCGCACATTTTAAAACAATAAGTTGTTTATATAAACTTGAAGTAAACTAATATATCGTACATTTGAAAGAACTAAGTTGTTTATATAAACTTGAAGTAAGCTGATATATCGTACATTTGACAGGACTAATTAGTTTTTATAAACTTGAAGTAAACTGATATATGGTACATTTGAAAGGACTAAGTAGTTTTTATAAACTTGAAGTAAACTGATATATCGCACATTTGAAAGGACTATGTTGTTTTTATATACTTGAAGTAAACTGATATATCGTACATTTGAAAGGAGTAAATAGTTATTATAAACTTGAAGTAAACTGATATATTGTACATTTGAAAGGACTATGTTGTTTTTATGTTCTTGAGGTAAACTGATATATCGTACATTTGAAAGGACTAAGTAGTTTTTATAAACTTGAAGTAAACTGATATATCGTACATTTGAAAGGACTAAGTAGTTTTTTTTAAAAATTATATGCAAAAACGGCTCGTTTGGGTTGAGAAAATATTTTACATAGAAGAGCGAACAACGTTTCGACCGTCTTCGGTCATCGTCAGTTTCACAAAGAAAGAGGTAACTGACCAGAAGCTGACCACATGTTTGAATGGGGTTGTGCAACTGAGTGTCGGAATGTAGAGGGCGGTATTAGATGTTTGAATATATAATTTTATTTATTTTATTATATTAATTTTGGTATAAAGGCGTTCCTTTATATTGATTTATTTTGGGTTTTAGTTGTTGTATAAGTATGGCATCTTAATTTTTTGAATCACATTAACTCTATACATCCCAACATTAACTTCACATGTGAACAGGAAGAAAGCAATCAAATATCATTTCTTAGCCTCAAAATTACAAGAACTGCCACACAATTCAAAACAGAAATCCACCGAAAAATCACCCATAATGGACTATACATTTCTTGGGACTCAGTACATGAAACAAAACAAAAACTCAACATACTGAAACCAAATAAACACAGCCATAAAATTATGCTCACCAGATAAAATTAACGATGAATTAGACAAAATAAAACAATACTTCATCAACATCAATAAGTTTCCTCCACAAACCGTAGAAAACATTATACGCACACACCTAGACAGAAAGCAAAATCAACCAACTAAAGTAAATATATATCAAAAATAAAAAAAATCACGAAATTTTATACTGCTGTATTCCATATATTCCTGACATCAGCAAACAAATAACGAACATTTGGCAAAAATTAGTAACAAAATATGACATTCCAGTTAATACCAAATTTATTCAAAAACTAGGCACAAAACTGAGGTCTATACTATGTAAAAACTACACTGACAAACACCACACCAACGTTATTTATAAAATACAATGTGATAACTGCCACGACTTCTATATTAGAGAAACAAGTAGAAAAATGGAAACCAGATTCAAAGAACATGAAGAGTCACCTTCACACGTTTTCGAACACTGCAAGTCAAATAAACACAACATAACCATAGAAAACACTCAAATACTAAATAAAGAAACAAACATAAACAAACGAAAAATTAAAGAAGCCTTACTTATACAACAACTTAAACCCAAAATAAACCAATATAAAGGAACGCCTTTATACCTATATAAATAAATAAATAAAATTATATATTCAAACATCTAATACCGCCCTCTACATTTCGACACACAGTTACACAACCCCTTTCAAACATGTGGTCAGCTTCCGGTCAGTTACCTCTTTCTTTGTGAACCTGACGATGACCGAAGAAGGTCGAAACGTTGTTCGCTTTTCTATGTAAAAGTGTTTTCTCAGCCCAAACGAGCCGTTTTTGCATATAAACCGCTTTCAAACATGTGGTCAGCTTCCGGTCAGTTACCTCTTTCTTTGTGAACCTGACGATGACCGAAGAAGGTCGAAACGTTGTTCGCTCTTCTATATAAAATATTTTCTCAAACCAAACGAGCCGTTTTTACATATAAATTTCTCTACAAGTGGGTTTCTCGACATCACTGATCACTAAGTAGTTTTTATAAACTTGAAATAAACTGTTATGTCGTACATTTGAAAGGTCTAAGTAGTTTGTATAAACTAGAAGTAAACTGATATGTCGTACATTTGAAAGGTCTAAGTAGTTTTTATAAACTAGAAGTAAACTGATGTGTCGTACATTTGAAAGGTCTAAGTAGTTTTTACAAACTAGAAGTAAACTGATATGTCGTACATTTGAAAGGTCTAAGTAGTTTTTACAAACTAGAAGTAAACTGATATGTCGTACATTTGAAAGGCCTAAGTAGTTTTTATAAACTAGAAGTAAACTGATATGTCGTACATTTGAAAGGACTATTGAAATGCGCGTAGTGTGTATGTTTAATTAGCGGAATTTCACGACTAGTCCGACAGCCAAACCCTTCTAAGAGAGTGTGGCCTTGAGTATAAAAGAAGGTCATCTGGTGGGAACAAACGTGTGAGACTCCCTTGTCCACTCTGATCTTAGGAAAATATTATGAAGAACTTTGCTTAAAGGGATGATTTAATTTTGATAACCTTGTAGGGGGGGATTCAGTGCTCCAAACTAATCGTAAATCGTTTTATTTAAATATCAAAGTCTGTGTGTCAGAAAACATTGTTTGAGAGAAAAAACATTACTACTTTGTTCTAAATTACAGAAACAAGGAATTTTAGGGTCAGAGGTTCGAGACGTGTTGTTACTAAATATGCTTTGTATTTTTAGCTGTGTGTGTGATACAGTGACACTGAATTCCGCTGTTCGGTTGAGAGTAGTTACGGCGTGTGGACTGGTTACCGTCTCTTTCGTCCGTATTTTAAAATTAGGGACGGATGTTTCGTCAGAAGAGTTAAAAATCAGAAACGAGTGCTGCACTCCAGATATATCTGGAGTGAAGCAGTCGTTTTTGTTATTTATTTATTTTAACTGACGTTCCACTTTTGTGTCTTTCTCAGGGTAAATATACACAACCAGAAGGAATAACTGAAGCCGCAAAGGCAAAACTTTGGTTATTATAAAGAAAAAACAAGACATTACATGTATGTGGTGTAAAGAATTGGTTTGTTTTATTTCTTGTTTGAATTTCGCACAAAGCTACTCGAGGGCTATCTGTGTTAGCCGTCCCTAATTTAGTAGTGTAAGACTAGAGGGAAGGCAGCTAGTCATCACCACCCACAGCCAACTCTTGGGCTACTTTTTTACCAACGAATAGTGGGATTGACCGAAAGATTATAACGCCCCCACGGCTGAAAGGGCGAGCATATTTTGGTGCGATGGGGATTCGAATCCGCGACCTTCAGAAGATGAGTCGAACGCCTTAACCCACCTGGCCATGCCGGACCCAAAATGTGGTTTAATAATATAAACCAATTCTTTTTCTCGCGGTCTAGTGGTTAGCGTGCTAGACTTTAATAACAATATCTATGGCTCCCGTTCCGTTTTCACAAAATCTTTGCACTGCACTTTTGGGCTGTTGGTGAGTTATAATAAAAGCTGCTTTTCACTGGATAACATTTTTTTACATTTTACCATGTTTTGTAAAACTAATAATAATCGTACAATAAAAATTCGGGTATTGTAAAGGTGAATATGACATATGTATGCTTGTAGGGTATATTTAACAAGATCTAAATGATAAAAATAAGAGGTAACTTCCCAACAACACTTCGACATTCAAAGCATGAATTGGAATTAATGTGGTAGTTGTTCTTGTGACGAAGTTTGTAAATGTATAAGTTCTTATTGCTGAAGACTTCAGACTTAATCGTATGATTAATTTGTCTGCATTTGAACTTCGAACAGCTAGCTAGTCCTCACGAATAGTGGGATTCATCACATTATAAGGTTCTCACAGCTGAAAAATCGAACATGTCTGATAGGATGGAGATTCAAACCCGGGACCCTCACTTTACGAGGTGGATGATGTTAGCTAATTACCTTCCTTTTGGACTACTACCTCCACATCAGTAGCTGTTAACGCAGATAGCTCTTGAATGGTATTAAAAAGTTTTAATTCAATGAACTATTAGTTGATCAGTTTAAATAAAGATTACAACTATTTATTACAAAACGTTGTTTGTTTGTATATTTTAATATTTTAGCTTTTTTATAATTTTACTCAAATATCCAGAGCAAAAGTTTGGTTGCCTTAAGTTACGTGTTATTTTAATAGTTATATAAAGATGTGTTTTGACATTAACAGTTATGATTTTAGAAAGAAAGAGAGAAAGTATCCAAGTAAAAGATACAATCCAAGTGTGACTGATAGTATCATGTATCAAAAGTTAAAAACTAATACTGATTCATGGTCATGAAAACGAAAGGTCTCGTCGACGTCGGCTTGTAGCCAGAAAAGAAAATCAATATTTGATATTTTATAACCATATATAACTCTGATGTGACAGCTAAGCTAAACGGGCTAATTCAAAGACCTTCAGAGTTCAAATACAACTATCTCTTACTCTGATGTGACAGCTAAGCTAAACGGCCTAATTCAAAGACCTTCAGAGTTCCAATACAACCATCTCTTACTCTGATATGACAGCTAAGCTAAACGGCCTAATTAAAAAAAAACTTTAGGGTTCCAATATTACCATCTCTGACTGGATGTTATCTGGCGGCTAGCATACCAGGCTCATTATTGGACGCTCAGAGTTTCAGCTGTTTCAGTGTTATAAGAGTGACAGTCAATCCTGCTCTATTCGATTAAGATGGAGGCGTTTAGTGCTGCTAACTTGATGATAATGATCAGGCCGTTTTGTTCACTTGACATATGTGACACTCACTTTGAAAACACAGAATACTAACTCGAACCCTGGACCTTTCAATCCCTAGACTGGCAACTTATCCATCAGCGTACGTTCGTACCCTGGTTTTTAATTGCTGCGTATTTCGTGGTAAATGTGTATTATACTCTAATAACAATAGAAAGTTGTACGTAAAATATTAGAACAGTATATTTACATCCAAACAAAAAAAATTGGTTTGGAGCCAAAATGTTTGGGTTTGTTATAAGATATTTTTTGTGAGGGCGGGAAAGAACGTGTTTGATATACTTGGTTTTATATTACCATCAGCGCTAGTACCATTGTTTAAGGTAATATGAAGTTATAATTAAGACAAAGCAGCGTACTCACCGTAAGCGCCATATTGTTAGAATATGGTGTGTGACTTACTGATTATCGTGGCCAGACTGGAAATGGATTGGTATGGTTCGTTTTGAATTTTGCGCAAAGCTACACGAAGGCTACCTACACTAGCCGTCCTTAATTTAGCAGTGAAAGACTAGAAAGAAGACAGCCAGTCATCTCCACCCACCGCCAAATCTTGGATTACTGTTTTACCAATGAATAGTGGGATTGAGCGACACATTATAATGCCTCCACGGTTGAAAGGGCGATCATGTTTGGTGTGACAGGAATTCGAACCCGCGAACCTCAGATTGCGTGTTGAACACCCCATAACCACCTGACTATCCTGGGCTTCTGGAAATGGAGGATTCGTGGTTATCGTCCCTTTACTTCAAAAAATCGTGCTCTACGTTTTGGGGCAGAGGATGATGCACTGTGTAAGCAAAGGTCAAAGGTTCAGTCAGACAGAAGTACTACTGCCTTGGCCCAAGTCTATTCAGTTCACAATTAGGGAAGAACTCTTAAAACAATATAATTTCAAGCCAGGTTTTCCTTGTAAAAAACTTGACTGATGACGTCATCACGTTAAATGTAAGCTGTTCAAAAGTGGGCGTTCGAAAAATATAATAGAAGTGAATATTTTAATGCGACAAGAAATAACCAACAAGAAACTGTTTTGTCCGACATAAAATTTTCTTACTTTTTATCTGAATACAAGATTATCAACCCGTGATAAACGTTAAACACAAAGCTACATAGTGACTGTCTTTGCTTTGCCCATCAAAAGTGTCGAATTTCTGTTTTTAACAGTAAATTTCCGTAGACATACTGCTGTGCCACTGTAGGGAAGGAACAGTACTTATTTGTCGTTAAGGGCAAATCTTCACAGAAGGCTTCTGTGCTCTGCCCACAACAGGTATCGAAACCCAAATTCTAGCAGTAAGTCCGCAGAAATACCACAGTGTCACTGGGAGTTGAGGTGCGTGATAACAGTTGTTGTTGAGTACAAAACTACAAAGTGGGTTATTTGTGCTCTGACCATCACGAGTATCAAAACCTGGTTTCTAGCAATATAGGCCCGCAGACATACCGCTGTGGTAATAGTAAAAGTCTTCTATGAGAGAAGTACAGTTACGATCAGCAAACAGGAAATGTGTTGAGAAGTCTTTGTTACGTTTGTAGGTCTGTAAAGAACTTCTCCATTAAATCTGAGAACAATGGTCCATTTTCATCGGGATTAGTCTATGTGACCTTCCGATCATTTAATATTGACCCCCAAACAAGAATGAGATCTCATAATTTTCAAGTTGGAAGTGGAAACTTAAAGGTAAGGTTCTCGCGTGTTGATCATGCAGATGATACGACCCAAGTTCAATACCATTATCGCAGAATCTTTGTTGTTGTAATAATTTACATTTGACCGCGTAGCAGCGTAATCAGAGTATGAATTTTTAGGCTTATTAAGATAAAGTCGGCGTCTACGTTACCAGATTAATAACATTTGACTTAGTTTGTTTCTTGTTGTTCAGTAAATGTTACCCGCTGACCAGAGTCTGAACAATGACCACCCTCAAAAGACTTCCTGTGTGAAAATGTGTTTGTTGTTCATATTTATTAATAAATAGAAGTGATAAACAATTGTTGACGGTGGAATTGTCACTAATTATGCCCAACATTCTGTGAAATGTTTTTTTTTTAAGTTGTTTTTGCTTTAGTTACGAATTTCACAATTTTATTCTTTCCCTCTAATTAGGTAAGAATTACACGCTCAGAGATATTATTGCATAATTTAACGTTGTTAGCTCATTAACTTTAATTTCTCTTACCCCTTCATTAGGACATAAAACATCAGTTTTCTGTAAAAGGGGACTTCAAACTGAAATTCTAAGAATCCATGAGTGAAAGCACTACCTCTGCTTATGCTACGAACATACTCCGACTGTATAATAACGTCCCCTGTTTTCGTTTTGTAATAACACTATGTAACACAATTTTTACTTTTTCTTCTTCCTGGGCAGAATGTGTTATTTTTCAACTATCCAATAACACTATGTAAAACAATTTTTACCTTTTCTTATTCCTGGACAGTAAGTGTTATTTTTCAACTATCCAATAACACTGTATAACACAATTTTTACTTTTTCTTCTTCCTGGGTAGAAAGTGTTATTTTTCAACTATCCAATAACACTATGTAACACAATTTTTACTTTTTCTTTTTCCTGGGCAGAAAGTGTTATTTTTCAACTATTCAATAACACTATGTAACACAATTTTTATTTTTTCTTCTTCCTGGGCAGAAAGTGTTATTTTTCAACTATCCAATAACACTATGTAACACAATTTTTACTTTTTCTTATTCCTGGGCAGAAAGTGTTATTTTTCAACTATTCAATAACACTATGTAACACAATTTTTACTTTTTCTTATTCCTAGACAGAAGAAAGTATTATTTTTCAACTACCCACTAACACTATGTAACACAATTTTTATTTTTTCTTCTTCCTCGGCAGAAAGTGTTATTTTTCAACTATCCAATAACACTATGTAACACAATTTTTACTTTTTCTTATTCCTGGACAGAAGAAAATGTTATTTTTCAACTATCCAATAACACTATGTAACACAATTTTTACTTTTTCTTCTTCCTGGGCAAAAAGTGTTATTTTTCAACTATCCAATAACACTATGTAACACAATTTTTACTTTTTCTTCTTCCTGGACAGAAGAAAGTGTTATTTTTCAACTATCCAATAACACTATATAATACAATTTTTACTTTTTCTTCTTCCTGGGCAGAAAGTGTTATTTTTCAACTATTCAATAACACTATGTAACACAATTTTTACTTTTTCTTATTCCTAGACAGAAGAAAGTATTATTTTTCAACTACCCACTAACACTATGTAACACAATTTTTACTTTTTCTTCTTCCTGGGCAGAATGTGTTATTTTTCAACTATCCAATAACACTATGTAAAACAATTTTTACCTTTTCTTATTCCTGGACAGTAAGTGTTATTTTTCAACTATCCAATAACACTGTATAACACAATTTTTACTTTTTCTTCTTCCTGGGTAGAAAGTGTTATTTTTCAACTATCCAATAACACTATGTAACACAATTTTTACTTTTTCTTCTTCCTGGGCAGAAAGTGTTATTTTTCAACTATTCAATAACACTATGTAACACAATTTTTACTTTTTCTTATTCCTAGACAGAAGAAAGTATTATTTTTCAACTACCCACTAACACTATGTAACACAATTTATATTTTTTCTTCTTCCTGGGCAGAAAGTGTTATTTTTCAACTATCCAATAACACTATGTAACACAATTTTTACTTTTTCTTATTCCTGGACAGAAGAAAATGTTATTTTTCAACTATCCAATAACACTATGTAACACAATTTTTACTTTTTCTTCTTCCTGGGCAGAAAGTGTTATTTTTCAACTATCCAATAACACTATGTAACACAATTTTTACTTTTTCTTCTTCCTGGACAGAAGAAAGTGTTATTTTTCAACTATCCAATAACACTATATAATACAATTTTTACTTTTTCTTCTTCCTGGACAGAATGTGTTATTTTTCAACTATCCAATAACACTATATAACACAATTTTTACTTTTTCTTATTCCTGGACAGAAGAAAGTGTTATTTTTCAACTATCCAGTAACACTATGTAACACAATTTTTACTTTTTCTTCTTCCTGGGCAGAATGTGTTATTTTTCAACTATCCAATAACACTATATAACACAATTTTTACTTTTTCTTATTCCTGGACAGAAGAAAGTGTTATTTTTCAACTATCCAATAACACTATGTAACACAATTTTTACTTTTTCTTCTTCCTGGGTAGAAAGTGTTATTTTTCAACTATCCAATAACACTATGTAACACAATTTTTACTTTTTCTTCTTCCTGGACAGAAAGTGTTATTTTTCAATTATCCAATAACACTTTGTAACACAATTTTTACTTTTTCTTATTCCTGGGCAGAATGTGTTATTTTTCAACTATCCAATAACACTATGTAACATAATTTTTACTTTTTCTTGTTGTTGGACAGAAAGTGTTATTTCCCAATTGCTTATGCCTAAAGTAAATGAAAAAGACCTATTTTTCTCTTTAACCTTTGCTTTTGTGACCTGGGAGCATATAACGAAAACATGATGAGAGAATATATTTGGGGCTGATCCGTGAAAGTGATTTACATAACAATCGCAAATCTCGAAAAACTAGTCACTTCTAAACAATTTTGTATAACTTTAGTATAAATACATGTAAATCTTGATTCATATGTTGTTTTATTCAGACCTTACGTAAATGAAAATGTGCAAATTTACCTGTTTTTACATAGAAAATAGGTTAATTTCTAAATTTCATTATCCAGGTCACAAAAGCAAAGTTTGAAGGGAATAATGACCATTTTCTGTACTTTCACATCACAAGCAATTAAGAAATAACATATACTATCCAGCAACAAAGTTTGTGTTACATAGTGTTATCAATAAACAAACGATTATTTACCCACCAAGTTATCTTCATTTTCTCTGTCTTTCTTTAGTTTAAAGAAATCACGAATATCTCTCACACTCCGTAACTCTAAAGAGTCAGTAAAGTGAAAATTATACGAGAGTCACCCTCCTTCTCACAACCCCGACCCCTACACTTCATTCATCGTGTGTGTTTCTACGTAAGTAAGGTTTTTATGGAGACATTATAATGAACGTTGTTGATCTACTAGGTTTGTTTTACTTAAGTATTACCACTTTCCCACATCGTGTGTGTTTCTACGTAAGTAAGGTTTTTATGGAGACATTATAATGAACGTTGTTGATCTACTAGGTTTGTTTTACTTAAGTATTACCACTTTCCCACATCGTGTGTGTTTCTACGTAAGTAAGGTTCTTATGGAGACATTATAATGAACGTTGTTGATCTACTAGGTTTTTTTTACTTAAGTAATACCACTTTCCCACATCGTGTGTGTTTCTACGTAAGTAAGGTTCTTATGGAGACATTATAATGAACGTTGTTGATCTACTAGGTTTGTTTTACTTAAGTATTACCACTTTCCCACATCGTGTGTGTTTCTACTAAGTAAGGTTCTTATGGAGACATTATAATGAACGTTGTTGATCTACTAGGTTTGTTTTACTTAAGTATTACCACTTTCCCACATCGTGTGTGTTTTTACGTACGTAAGGTTCTTATGGAGACATTATAATGAACGTTGTTGATCTACTAGGTTTGTTTTACTTAAGTATTACCACTTTCCCACATCGTGTGTGTTTCTACGTAAGTAAGGTTTTTATGGAGACATTATAATGAACGTTGTTGATCTACTAGGTTTGTTTTACTTAAGTATTACCACTTTCCCACATCGTGTGTGTTTCTACGTAAGTAAGGTTCTTATGGAGACATTATAATGAACGTTGTTGATCTACTAGGTTTTTTTTACTTAAGTAATACCACTTTCCCACATCGTGTGTGTTTCTACGTAAGTAAGGTTCTTATGGAGACATTATAATGAACGTTGTTGATCTACTAGGTTTGTTTTACTTAAGTATTACCACTTTCCCACATCGTGTGTGTTTCTACGTAAGTAAGGTCCTTATGGAGACATTATAATGAACGTTGTTGATCTACTAGGTTTGTTTTACTTAAGTATTACCACTTTCCCACATTGTGTGTGTTTCTTCGTACGTAAGGTTCTTATGGAGACATTATAATGAACGTTGTTGATCTACTAGGTTTGTTTTACTTAAGTGTTACCACTTTCCCACATCGTGTGTGTTTCTACGTAAGTAAGGTTCTTATGGAGACATTATAATGAACGTTGTTGATCTACTAGGTTTGTTTTACTTAAGTGTTACCACTTTCCCACATCGTGTGTGTTTCTACGTAAGTAAGGTTCTTATGGAGACATTATAATGAACGTTGTTGATCTACTAGGTTTGTTTTACTTAAGTATTACCACTTTCCCACATCGTGTGTGTTTCTACGTAAGTAAGGTTCTTATGGAGACATTATAATGAACGTTGTTGATCTACTAGGTTTGTTTTACTTAAGTATTACCACTTTCCCTCATCGTGTGTGTTTCTACGTAAGTAAGGTTCTTATGGAGACATTATAATGAACGTTGTTGATCTACTAGGTTTGTTTTACTTAAGTATTACCACTTTCCCACGTCGTGTGTGTTTCTACGTAAGTAAGGTTCTTATGGAGACATTATAATGAACGTTGTTGATCTACTAGGTTTGTTTTACTTAAGTATTACCACTTTCCCTCATCGTGTGTGTTTCTACGTAAGTAAGGTTCTTATGGAGACATTATAATAAACGTTGTTGATCTACTAGATTTGTTTTACTTAAGTATTACCACTTTCCCACATCGTGTGTGTTTCTACGTAAGTAAGGTTCTTATGGAGACATTATAATGAACGTTGTTGATCTACTAGGTTTGTTTTACTTAAGTATTACCACTTTCCCACATCGTGTGTGTTTCTACGTAAGTAAGGTTCTTATGGAGACATTATAATGAACGTTGTTGATCTACTAGGTTTGTTTTACTTAAGTATTACCACTTTCCCACATCGTGTGTGTTTCTACGTAAGTAAGGTTCTTATGGAGACATTATAATGAACGTTGTTGATCTACTAGATTTGTTTTACTTAAGTATTACCACTTTCCCACATCGTGTGTGTTTCTACGTACGTAAGGTTCTTATGGAGACATTATAATGAACGTTGTTGATCTACTAGGTTTGTTTTACTTAAGTATTACCACTTTCCCACATCGTGTGTGTTTCTACGTAAGTAAGGTTCTTATGGAGACATTATAATGAACGTTGTTGATCTACTAGGTTTGTTTTACCACTTTTCCATATTTTTCACATTTCTTTTCTTTTATTCAGACTTTTTTTACTTATTTCAAATTTTCGCTGAAAAGCTACACAACTTCTAACTACGCATTAAATCCTTTTAATTTTGAACTGTTAGACCACAAGGTAGGTCTAACAACACCCACCGCCAACAGTTTGGCTACTCTTGTCTGCTCAAACATTATTAATTGGCATCCACGGCCTTAAAGATAAGAACGTGTGTTTTCTTATAGCAAAGCCACATCGGGGTGTCTGCTAAGTCCACCGATAGAGTTAAGAACATCTTTTTGTTTTTTGCAGCCATGGGTCGCTAACAAAGAATCCGAAGATTCACAGTCCGAGCAGTTTAAGTTATTCAGAGATTAATTGTGTATCAAGACGAGGGCGCATGCTTGTTGCAAAAGTAACTTCAAAGGTCAGAGCCCACGTGACTGCTCGTTGTCTAGAGGTCGGATTCTGAACCGTGAATCCGGATATTGACGGTTAACGCATCGTTGCTCCAAAACTTCTAAGGCTCAAAATAGAGACGTTCGGATTCTGGTATTCGATCAGTTGGTCTGCATTTCAAACTAGAGAAATATCTTTTTAACGCCATCAAACATTTCGAAATGTCATTATTCTCTCTGTGTTAGTAGATCCGCATTTATATTACAGTTTGAAATATGCGTCTCGCTTTAAAATGTTTCAGCAACACATATTTTGACAAGAGTTTGGTTTGCTGTGAGTTTCGCGCAAAGTTACACGAGAACTATTTGCGTTAGCCGTCCTTAATTGAGCAGTGATACACTAGAGAAAAGGCAGCTAGTCATCATCATCCACCGCCATCTCTTGGGTTACTCTTTTTAATAACAAATAGTAAGATTGATAGATACGTTACAATGCCCTCACGGCTAAAAAGGAGAGAATGCTAGGGGATTCGAACCTGCGACCTATAGATTGTGAGTCGAGCGCCCCCTAACCACTAGGCCACAGTAAGAGCATAATTACCATACAGAAGAGATGTATCTCATTTATATCATCAGGAACGTGATAAACGGTAAATAGAAGCTGCAGATGTTCTGAGTTTTAATAGGAAGGATAACAATTGGATACTTGTATTAGCAGCTACAGATGTTCTGAGTTTTAACAGGAAGGATAACAATTGGATACTTGTATTAGCAGCTACAGATGTCCTGAGTTTTAATAGGAAGGATAACAATTGGATACTTGTATTAGAAGCTACAGATGCTCTGAGTTTTAATAGGAAGGATAACAATTGGATAGTTGTATTAGAAGCTACAGATGCTCTGAGTTTTAATAGGAAGGATAACAATTGGATACTTGTATTAGAAGCTACAGATGTCCTGGGTTTTAATAGGAAGGATAACAATTGGATACTTGTATTAGAAGCTACAGATGTTCTGAGTTTTAACAGGAAGGATAACAATTGGATACTTGTATTAGAAGCTACAGATGTCCTCAGTTTTAATAGGAAGGATAACAATTGGATACATGTATTAGAAGCTACAGATGTCCTGAGTTTTAATAGGAAGGATAACAATTGGATACTTGTATTAGAAGCTACAGATGACCCGAGTTTTAATAGGAAGGATAACAATTGGATACTTGTATTAGAAGCTACAGATGTCCCGAGTTTTAATAGGAAGGATAACAATTGGATACTTGTATTAGAAGCTACAGATGTCCTGAGTTTTAATAGGAAGGATAACAATTGGATACATGTATTAGAAGCTACAGATGTCCTGAGTTTTAATAGGAAGGATAACAATTGGGTACTTGTATTAGAAGCTACAGATGCTCTGAGTTTTAATAGGAAGGATAACAATTGGATACTTGTATTAGCAGCTACAGATGTCCTGAGTTTTAATAGGAAGAATAACAATTGGATACTTGTATTAGAAGCTACAGATGTCCTGAATTTTAATAGGAAGGATAACAATTGGATAATTGTATTAGAAGCTACAGATGTCCTGGGTTTTAATAGGAAGGATAACAATTTGATACTTGTATTAGAAGCTACGGATGTTCTGAGTTTTAATAGGAGGGATAACAATTGGATACTTGTATTAGAAGCTACAGATGTTCTGAGTTTTAATAGGAGGGATAACAATTGGATACTTGTATTATTACCAAGTTATAACCAGTGCTCTTCCCACTACTACTCAAATACCAAGTTTTAATTTCTATTGTTATGTCTTTCATTAAACTTAGCTTAGTTCGTTATATATGGCCCGGCATGGCCAAGCGTGTTAAGGCGTGCGTCTCGTAATCTGAGGGTCGCGGGTTCGCATCCCCGTCGCGCCAAATATGCTCGCTATTTCAGCTGTGGGGCGTTATAATGTGACGGTGAATCCCACTATTCGTTGGTAAAAAAAGTAGCCCAAGAGTTGGTGGTGGGTGGTGATGACTAGCTGCCTTCCCTCTAGTCTTACACTACTAAATTAGGGACGGCTAGTACAGATAGTCTTCGAGTAGCTTTGTGCGAAATTCAAAAACAAACAAACAATTGTAGAATTTCTAAGCGTAAAAATTAGAAAATGTAAGTTATATATATTTTCTCATATAACTCTACGTGTATTTATTAGCCTATCGACGTCATAGTGCATTTCCTTATAAGGCAATGGGATCCTGACGTCACAGTATAGTCTCGTGGTTTCTCCTTAAGGCAGTGGTTGCTAGGAGTTACGCGAGAGTTTCAACAAACGGTGAAAAATTAGGAAGAGAAAGATAAAACTATTCAAAAAAACAACATTGCTTGTAATGACAAGTGTGTCATTCAAATCAAGGGCTAGGGTGTCGTCTGTGAAAATGTTTGGAAAATAGCCTTAAGGTGACGAATAATGAAACTTTAATTAATCAAAGCAAAACGAACAATGAAACTGTAATTAATCAAAGCAAAACGAATAATGAAACTGTAATTAATCAAAGCAAAAACTATAGAAATATATTCCCTGCAAGACTTCATGAACACGAATATTTTCATTTTAATACAACCCTACAAATTCTTTAAACCATTTTTCTATTCCTGTGTTTGTTTTTCTTTATACACAATGGGCTATTTATGCTCTGCCCACTGCAGATTCTTAGAATTATGAGCCGTCAGACTTCCCATTAAGCCACCTATTGGGAGGGGGTGTCTATTAACCAGTCATGTTTGGACTGCTAATTCAATTTCAACGCATATTTTATGAACTCTTGATGTAGTTCAAACTTTGCCCAACCCGTCTGAGACACTGATGACTTCCTACCAATTCACTGGGTTGCTGTAAATATTTGGACAAAGTCTGCTGGATCTTCATATTATGAATTACCAGTCTATTCCTCTGTACACGAGGTCTGTCGTTTACGACATCGTCAGGAAATGTTCCAAAGAGTTGAGGAATGCTCTTGGACAAAACGTGTTTAGGGAGTCTCTTTTATTTATTTATTTTTAATAAAGCATCTGGCTCTCTCGAGATCTAAATATTTTTTATTTTTTTAAGAAAGCGCTAGTATTAGAAGAACTTAGTTAAGTTTAGGTAAAGTATTTGTGGGAAACTGCTGGAGTTATAATTTCTCTAAACTCTGTTTTGTAGTATTTCTAAGCGTAAAAATTAGAAAATGTAAGTTAGATACTTTCCCACCCAAGTAGCTCATCGGCAAAAATGAGGGCTCATACCTTAAAAAAACAAACAAATCGGTTTTTGTGACGTAAGGTGAGAAACGTGGCCGTTAGTTTAATACGTAAATTATGGTTCGGGTTGCCATGGTTTCGTTATTAAGGCATTCGACCGGTAATGTTAAGTAATAGTTAGAATCCCGGTCACCGAAGATGTTTGTCTTTTCGGCCCAGTGCGGCGTAGGGGTGAGTGGAGAGGGAGTTATAATGTAACTGTTAATTCCACTATTTGTTGGTATTGATTGATTAAAATTAAAAATTAGTTTAATATATCATTTGTTGGTTTATTGTAAGTTCTTTCTGTTTTTAACCTGATGCAACCCGTGGGCTAAACGCCCGGGCGTGGACCAGGTCCTTAAGTCACAATTTTGAAATGTTGACCAGAGAGAAAGGATCTTAATAGCAGCAGTGCCAAGCTACTCTGAACCGACTAACACGGCTGATCGTCACAATTATGGCGCGACCAGTAACCTGTCGGATCTCACGATATGCAGAGCGACTTCCGAGTCACCTTTAAATAAAATCAATACAAGAATGTCTGACCTCATGTATTGAAATGATAAGAGTGGAGGGAAGACAGCTAGTTAATACAGAGTTCCTGTCAACTATAGGGCTACTTAACCGAATAGTGGAAATTGGCGCATTAAAAAGCCGCAGAGCGAGCATATTTGACGATGGGTTTAGATCCCGTGACCTGCATAAAGAGAGACGGTTCAAACTGTCTGATAATCCTGTATCTCTTGAACCTTTCATCAACCCTAACTGAGAATGCCGATATAATATTAAATTAAAACAAAACATAGCAGTCACACAGCAGATATTTACCAACGAGTACATTCGACACGTTGCACTTAGTTGTTGTTTTTTACATTATGTCCCTTGAGAGCTTGTAGAAAATATCTGTGTTTATAGCCATGACGAAAATTAGGACTATAATTTGGTGTGAATTTAGTGATTTGTTAAGCACAGAGCTACAGAATGGGCTATTCGTGCTCTGATCACTACAGGTATGGAAACCCGATTTCTATCACTCTAAGTCTGTTGAGGGGATGTGTTTCGTGAAATGACACGAACTTGTTTGATCTAACCCAACCAAGTTTGTCATTCTTTCTTTTAACATAATCTCATATTATTATTTTTGCTCTCGATTTCTAAGTTTTTATTATATATGTAGAAACTTGATTATTTAGAGTTTTTTTTTTGCTCAAATATGCATAATGGATTATCTGCGCAGGCTCCACCACAAGTTTCGAACTCAATAATTTTAATGTCATGAGCCTTGAAGTTCACTGTTGAGCCAACAAGGAAGGGCGGTTATCTACTGGTCAGTTGTTTCTAAAATCACCGGTTTCTTAAGTATGCTTACAAATAACCAGACTTGTATTTCTGTACACAAAACCAGAAATTAACAGATCCCTGATAAACAAGGATTCTGTTCATAAAGGTAATTCACCAGTTTCGGATCTTTGTGTTAATCACGGATCTGTTTCTTGGACCGTTGTTGTTTTTACACAGGATTTTTGTTTTGTTTGTTTTAGAGGTAAAATAACATTAGGCTATCTGCTATGTCCCTTTTATGGTATAGAACCCCGGATTTAATACTTTAAATCCATAAACTTAATGCTGTTCCACTGGTTAGTTTCAATACATCTTTCCGTATTACCAATCCTATGGAACCTCCTTCTTGCTTGTAGTTTGTTTCAATACATCTTTCCGTATTACCAATCCTATGGAACCTCCTTCTTGCTTGTAGTTTGTTTCAATACATCTTTCCGTATTACCAATCCTATGGAACCTCCTTCTTGCTTGTAGTTTGTTTCAATACATCTTTCCGTATTACCAATCCTATGGAACCTCCTTCTTGCTTGTAGTTTGTTTCAATACATCTTTCCGTATTACCAATCCTATGGAACCTCCTTCTTGCTTGTAGTTTGTTTCAATACATCTTTCTGTATTACCAATCCTATGGAACCTCCTTCTTGCTTGTAGTTTGTTTCAATACATCTTTCCGTATTACCAATCCTATGGACCTCCTTCTTGCTTGTAGTTTGTTTCAATACATCTTTCTTATCCGTATTACCAATCCTATGGAACCTCCTTCTTGCTTGTAGTTTGTTTCAATACATCTTTCCGTATTACCAATCCTATGGAACCTCCTTCTTGCTTGTAGTTTGTTTCAATACATCTTTCCGTATTACCAATCCTATGGAACCTCCTTCTTGCTTGTAGTTTGTTTCAATACATCTTTCCGTATTACCAATCCTATGGAACCTCCTTCTTGCTTGTAGTTTGTTTCAATACATCTTTCCGTATTACCAATCCTATGGAACCTCCTTCTTGCTTGTAGTTTGTTTCAATACATCTTTCCGTATTACCAATCCTATGGAACCTCCTTCTTGCTTGTAGTTTGTTTCAATACATCTTTCCGTATTACCAATCCTATGGAACCTCCTTCTTGCTTGTAGTTTGTTTCAATACATCTTTCCGTATTACCAATCCTATGGAACCTCCTTCTTGCTTGTAGTTTGTTTCAATACATCTTTCCGTATTACCAATCCTATGGAACCTCCTTCTTGCTTGTAGTTTGTTTCAATACATCTTTCCGTATTACCAATCCTATGGAACCTCCTTCTTGCTTGTAGTTTGTTTCAATACATCTTTCCGTATTACCAATCCTATGGAACCTCCTTCTTGCTTGTAGTTTGTTTCAATACATCTTTCCGTATTACCAATCCTATGGAACCTCCTTCTTGCTTGTAGTTTGTTTCAATACATCTTTCCGTATTACCAATCCTATGGAATCTCCTCCTTGCTTGTAGTTTGTTTCAATACATCTTTCCGTATTACCAATCCTATGGAACCTCCTTCTTGCTTGTAGTTTGTTTCAATACATCTTTCCGTATTACCAATTCTATGGAACCTCCTTCTTGCTTGTAGTTTGTTTCAATACATCTTTCCGTATTACCAATCCTATGGAACCTCCTTCTTGCTTGTAGTTTGTTTCAATACATCTTTCCGTATTACCAAATTCCTCGAACAACGTCACGGTATCAAGGGCTTGAAACAGTACCCCCTTCCTCTTCCCTCGAGCAACGTCACGGTATCAAGGGCTTGAAACAGTTCCCCCTTTTTCTTCCCTCGAACAACGTCACGGTATCAAGGGCTTGAAACAGTACCCCCTTCCTCTTCCCTCGAGCAACGTCACGGTATCAAGGGCTTGAAACAGTTCCCTCTTCCTCTACCCTCGAGCAACGTCACGGTATCAAGGGCTTGAAACAGTTCCCCCTTCCTCTTCCCTCGAACAACGTCACGGTATCAAGGGCTTGAAACAGTCCCCCTTTCTCTTCCCTCGAACAACGTCACGGTATCAAGGGCTTGAAACAGTCCTCCTTCCTCTACCCTCGAGCAACGTCACGGTATCAAGGGCTTGAAACAGTCTCTCCTTCCTCTTCCCACGAACAACGTCACGGTATCAAGGGCTTGAAACAGTTCCCCCTTCCTCTTCCCTCGAACAACGTTACGGTATCAAGGGCTTGAAACAGTCCCTTCTTCCTCTTCCCACGAACAACGTCACGGTATCAAGGGCTTGAAACAGTTCCCCTTTTTTCTGCCCTCGAACAACGTCACGGTATCAAGGGCTTGAAAGAGTCCCTCCTTCCTCTTCCCACGAACAACGTCACGGTATCAAGGGCTTGAAACAGTCCCTTCTTCCTCTTCCCACGAACAACGTCACGGTATCAAGGGCTTGAAACAGTCCCTCCTTCCTCTTCCCACGAACAACGTCACGGTATCAAGGGCTTGAAACAGTTCCCCCTTCCTCTTCTCTCGAACAACGTCACGGTATCAATGGCTTGAAACAGTCCCTCCTTCCTCTTCCCTCGAACAACGTCACGGTATCCTGTTCCAGACATCACATTTCAATACTTTTCTCTAGGTGGGTTAAGGCGTTCGACTCGTAACCTGAGGGTCGCGAGCTAGAATCTTCGTCACAACATACATGTTCGCCCTTTCAGCCGTGGGGGCGTTGTAATGTTGCGGTCACTCCCATTATTCATTGGAAAAAGAGTAGCCCAAGAGTTGGCGGTGGGTGGTGACCACTAGCTGTCTTCCCTCTGGTCACACACTGCTAAATTAGGGACGGCTAACGCAGATAGCCCTCGTGTAGCTTTGCGCGAATTTTAAAAAAAGAAACAAACAATTCTCGAACGCATAGTATAAAATAACTATATTATCTATATGTTGAACGAGAGCCAAACATTGATGGATCAAAGAAAGTCCATAACTGTAAAGACGAGAATCTATTGATGCCCAATGTATAATCGCTACCGACACAAATAACTGGTATAATCTCTTTTAGTGTTGGCATAGGGGAATAAAGACCAGGATGAAACCCGGGGAAAAAAACAACGACAACTGACCTTTAGGGCTATAATCATCACAAGAAATATCGCACTCGAAAAGTTTATCAAGGCGTAATTTAAATGATAGCTCAGTAACAGCTGTTCAACACTACCTTTCTGTGTTAATAATGCTATGTTTCATTAGCCTTGGTCTTCACCAATACTGTTAGATAATGATAGCTCAGTAACAGCTGTTTAACACTACCTTTCTGTGTTAATAATGCTATTTTTCATTAGCCTTGGTCTTCACCAATACTGTTAGATAATGATAGCTCAGTAACAGCTGTTCAACACTACCTTTCTGTGTTAATAATGCTATGTTTCATTAGCCTTGGTCTTCACCAATACTGTTAGATAATGATAGCTCAGTAACAGCTGTTCAACACTACCTTTCTGTGTTAATAATGCTATGTTTCATTAGCCTTGGTCTTCACCAATACTGTTAGATAATGATAGCTCAGTAACAGCTGTTCAACACTACCTTTCTGTGTTAATAATGCCATGTTTCATTAGCCTTGGTCTTCACCAATACTGTTAGATAATGATAGCTCAGTAACAGCTGTTCAACACTACCTTTCTGTGTTAATAATGCCATGTTTCATTAGCCTTGGTCTCCACCAATACTGTTAGATAATGATAGCTCAGTAACAGCTGTTTAACACTACCTTTCTGTGTTAATAATGCTATGTTTCATTAGCCTTGGTCTTCACCAATACTGTTAGATAATGATAGCTCAGTAACAGCTGTTCAACACTACCTTTCTGTGTTAATAATGCTATGTTTCATTAGCCTTGGTCTTCACCAATACTGTTAGATAATGATAGCTCAGTAACAGCTGTTCAACACTACCTTTCTGTGTTAATAATGCTATGTTTCATTAGCCTTGGTCTTCACCAATACTGTTAGATAATGATAGCTCAGTAACAGCTGTTCAACACTACCTTTCTGTGTTAATAATGCTATGTTTCATTAGTCTTGGTCTTCACCAATACTGTTAGATAATGATAGCTCAGTAACAGCTGTTCAACACTACCTTTCTGTGTTAATAATGCTATGTTTCATTAGCCTTGGTCTTCACCAATACTGTTAGATAATGATAGCTCAGTAACAGCTGTTCAACACTACCTTTCTGTGTTAATAATGCTATGTTTCATTAGCCTTGGTCTTCACCAATACTGTTAGATAATGATAGCTCAGTAACAGCTGTTCAACACTACCTTTCTGTGTTAATAATGCTATGTTTCATTAGCCTTGGTCTTCACCAATACTGTAAGATAATGAGTGCAGAGCTAAAGGTCACAGGATTCTGTGGGTTATACATAACCTTATTTGTTTACATAAACATGTATAAGATTTTTTGTGGTCTACTTGAAACGTTGGTTATTCACCGTAGAGAATGTTTTTCTAAAGCAGTTCTCACACTTTAGATACGAAGTTTGTTTACAGTGGAAAACGTAATGACGTCAAGTGTAACTGTTGACAAAGATTTTGAAATAAGTATTCGTCATATTCAGTCAGTAAATGAACAACATATCGTGTTTTGATTTATTAAAACATATCTAACCTCTCCTATCGTGAGGTAAGCATATCTGGCAGAATTAGATGAAAACAAAATTGAATAATTGTATCTTTGCACTTTGACAAAATTTTAGCATCCATGTGGAGTGGCGTTCACCAACCTTTTTACGCGCAGCGCTGCCTTCAGCAAACAACGAGCACAAGTGCTCCCTTCTAATATATTTTCAGACCAATTTACTAAAGTGAAAGTTGTAAGGCAATAATGATCAATTATTTTGGTTGAATTTTAACAAATATAACTTTGAAACCCTGAACACTTTTCTGTCCACCTCTGCTCTCCCCTCAACATTTACTTCCCCTTGAACTTTAAAATTAGACTTAATACGTACTGGATTTTCATTTATAGAAGAAACTGTTTTACTTTTTATTTACCTCCCCCCTCATTCTTTAGAAATATTCACATTTATATTTAGATTGATCTAGACTTAATACGGACTGGATTTTCATTTATGGAAGAAACTGTTTTACTTTTTATTTACCTCCCCCCTCATTCTCCAGAAATATTTACATTTATATTTATATTGATCTAGACTTAATACGTACTGGATTTTCATTTATGGAAGAAACAGTTTTACTTTTTATTTACCTCCCCCCTCATTCTTTAGAAATATTCACATTTATATTTAGATTGATCTAGACTTAATACGTACTGGATTTTCATTTATGGAAGAAACTGTTTTACTTTTTATTTACCTCCCCCCTCATTCTCCAGAAATATTTACATTTATATTTAGATTGATCTAGACTTAATACGTACTGTATTTTCATTTATAGAAGAAACTGTTTTACTTTTTATTTACCTCCCCCCTTATTCTCCAGAAATATTTACATTTATATTTAGATTGATCTAGACTTAATACGTACTGTATTTTCATTTATGGAATAAACTGTTTTACTTTTTATTTACCTCCCCCCTCATTCTCCAGAAATATTTATATTTAGATTGATCTAGACTTAATACGTACTGGATTTTCATTTATAGAAGAAACTGTTTTACTTTTTATTTACCTCTCCCCTCATTCTCCAGAAATATTTACATTCATATTTAGATTGATCTAGACTTAATACTTACTAGATTTTCATTTATGGAAGAAACTGTTTTACTTTTTATTTACCTCCTTCCTCATTCTCCAGAAATATTTACATTTATATTTAGATTGATCTAGACTTAATACGTACTGTATTTTCATTTATAGAAGAAACTGTTTTACTTTTTATTTATCTCCCTTTCATTCTCCAGAAATATTTACATTTATATTTAGATTGATCTAGACTTAATACGTACTGGATTTTCATTTATAGAAGAAACTGTTTTACTTTTTATTTACCTCCCCCCTCATTCTCCAGAAATATTTATATTTATATTTAGATTGATCTAGACTTAATACGTACTGTATTTTCATTTATAGAAGAAACTGTTTTACTTTTTATTTACCTCCCTTTCATTCTCCAGAAATATTTACATTTATATTTAGATTGATCTAGACTCAATACGTACTGGATTTTCATTTATAGAAGAAACTGTTTTACTTTTTATTTACCTCCCCCCTCATTCTCCAGAAATATTTATATTTATATTTAGATTGATTTAGACTTAATACGTACTGGATTTTCATTTATGGAAGAAACTGTTTTACTTTTTATTTACCTCCCCCCTCATTCTTCAGAAATATTTACATTTATATTTAGATTGATCTAGACTTAATACGTACTGGATTTTCATTTATAGAAGAAACTGTTTTACTTTTTATTTACCTCCCCCTTCATTCTCCAGAAATATTTACATTTATATTTAGATTGATCTAGACTTAATACGTACTGGATTTTCATTTATAGAAGAAACTGTTTTACTTTTTATTTACCTCCCTCCTCATTCTCCAGAAATATTTATATTTATATTGATCTAGCTTAATACGTACTGGATTTTCATTTATGGAAGAAACTGTTTTACTTTTTAGTTACCTCCCCCTTCATTCTCCAGAAATATTTACATTCATATTTAGATTGATCTAGACTTAATACGTACCAGATTTTCATTTATGGAAGAAACTGTTTTACTTTTTATTTACCTCCTTCCTCATTCTCCAGAAATATTCACATTTATATTTAGATTGACCTAGACTTAATACGTACTGGATTTTCATTTATGGAAGAAACTGTTTTACTTTTTATTTACCTCCCCCCTCATTCTCCAGAAATATTTATATTTATATTTAGATTGATCTAGACTTAATACGTACTGTATTTTCATTTATAGAAGAAACTGTTTTACTTTTTATTTACCTCCCTTTCATTCTCCAGAAATATTTACATTTATATTTAGATTGATCTAGACTCAATACGTACTGGATTTTCATTTATAGAAGAAACTGTTTTACTTTTTATTTACCTCCCCCCTCATTCTCCAGAAATATTTATATTTATATTTAGATTGATTTAGACTTAATACGTACTGGATTTTCATTTATGGAAGAAACTGTTTTACTTTTTATTTACCTCCCCCCTCATTCTTCAGAAATATTTACATTTATATTTAGATTGATCTAGACTTAATACGTACTGGATTTTCATTTATAGAAGAAACTGTTTTACTTTTTATTTACCTCCCCCTTCATTCTCCAGAAATATTTACATTTATATTTAGATTGATCTAGACTTAATACGTACTGGATTTTCATTTATAGAAGAAACTGTTTTACTTTTTATTTACCTCCCCCCTCATTCTCCAGAAATATTTATATTTATATTGATCTAGCTTAATACGTACTGGATTTTCATTTATGGAAGAAACTGTTTTACTTTTTAGTTACCTCCCCCTTCATTCTCCAGAAATATTTACATTCATATTTAGATTGATCTAGACTTAATACGTACTAGATTTTCATTTATGGAAGAAACTGTTTTACTTTTTATTTACCTCCTTCCTCATTCTCCAGAAATATTCACATTTATATTTAGATTGATCTAGACTTAATACGTACTGGATTTTCATTTATGGAAGAAACTGTTTTACTTTTTATTTACCTCCCCCCTCATTTTTCAGAAATATTTACATTTATATTTAGATTGATCTAGACTTAATACGTACTGGATTTTCATTTATGGAAGAAACTGTTTTACTTTTTATTTACCTCCCCCCTCATTCTCCAGAAATATTTATATTTATATTTAGATTGATCTAGACTTAATACGTACTGTATTTTCATTTATAGAAGAAACTGTTTTACTTTTTATTTACCTCCCCCCTCATTCTCCAGAAATATTCACATTTATATTTAGATTGATCTAGACTTAATACGTACTGGATTTTCATTTATGGAAGAAACTGTTTTACTTTTATTTACCTCCCCTCATTTTCAGAAATATTTACATTTATATTTAGATTGATCTAGACTTAATACGTACTGGATTTTCATTTATGGAAGAAACTGTTTTACTTTTTATTTACCTCCCCCCTCATTCTCCAGAAATATTTATATTTATGTTTAGATTGATCTAGACTTAATACGTACTGGATTTTCTTTTATGGAAGAAACTGTTTTACTTTTTATTAACTCCCCCCTCATTCTCCAGAAATATTTGGCCTGGCATGGCTAAGCGCGTAAGGCGTGCGACTCGTAATCTGAGGGTCGCGGGTTCGTGCCCGCGTCACACCAAACATGCTCCCCCTTTTAGTCGTGGGGGCGTTCTAATGTGTAGTCAGTCTCACTATTCGTTGGTAAAAGAGTAGCCCAAGAGTTGGCGGTGGGTGGTGATGACTAGCTGCGTTCCCTCTAGTCTTACACTGCTAAATTAGGGACGGCTAGCACAGATAGCCCTTGAGTAGCTTTGTGCGAAATTCCAAAACAAACAAACAAACCAGAAATATTTACATTTATATTTAGATTGATCTAGACTTAATACGTACTAGACTTTCATTTATAGAAGAAACTGTTTTACTTTTTATTTACCTCCCCCCTCATTCTCCAGAAATATTTATATTTAGATTGATCTAGACTTAATACGTACTGGTTTTTCATTTATGGAAGAAACTGTTTTACTTTTTATTTACCTCTCCCTTCATTCTCCAGAAAAATTTACAACTTACTTATTCATTTCTTTACAAAAATGAAAATAGTTCATAGTATTAAATATAATATTTTAGTTATTCAAACTATTTTCAATACAAAAATAATTACTGTACATTACATTTCCTGTATGTTCTAGTACTTATCGGCATGAACAAGGTGGTTAAGGTACTCGACTCGTAATGCGAGGGTCGCGGGTTCAAATCCGCATCAAACACTCGCCCTTTCAGCCGTGGGAGCATTAAAATAAGACGGTAAATTCCGCTATTCGTTGGTAAAAGAGTAGCTCAAAAGTTGGCGGTGGGTGGTGATGACTAGCTACTTTCCCTTTAGTCTTGCATTGCTAATTAAGGGACGACTAGCGCAGTTAGCCCTCGTGTATCTTTGCGCAAAATTCAAACAATAGTACTTAGTGGTCATAGGCTATGTTTATTTTAAAGAGTGAATATTTTTATTCTTTAAATAGCTGAGACGAAAACGAAATAGCAGTATTTATTTTTTGTACAAAAAAGTTTGTTTTTATTGCTAAACAAAAACATCCACAATGGAATATCTAACTCTGTCAATCGTAGGTATCTATACCAAATTTTTACCGATATAAGCCTGTCTATTTACCGCTAAGCCATCGGAGCAAATATAAAAATAACTACAACATAATGTTTGTAGCGTGATATTCGTAACGACCCAAAAGGCAACTTAAAGCACAAAAAACACAAACGAATGTTTCTGCGTGACGTAAGGTTGAGTAATTTGATTGATCGCTGCAGTTCGAATAGCCTGATTAGTTTTTACGATCGAGAGTTTATCCGCTTTAATATTCTCGGTGTCTAACCGTAAATACGATAATTTTTGTTAGTGGTTCGATTTTTTCTTTCGCATAAAAAACCAAAATAACTGATAAAAATTACTGATTTTCTATATATCTCTTAAAATGTTCCTTTTTTTTTAAATCAGAGGTGAAATTGAAAAGATAATCTGTGACGTAGAGGCCTAATGCATGCTTTGATTGGTTGTATCTTTCAGTGTGGACTGCAGTTTTACCTATTCAAAGCTCATCAGAACAGCTTGGGTCAGCAGTCGAAATAGATACCACCTCTGGTGGAGAATAAAATAAATATTTAACACATATATACAGATATTAAATATTGAATAATGGATTGGACTAAATACCATAGCATTATTCACAAACCTAACTTAATTTAGGTTACTATATAGTGAAGTAAAACGAACATTAAAACCACCTAATGACTTAGCTTTATTAAAACCAGCATCGTTTTCTAGAATATTTGACTGAGAGAAGGTATAAGAGAAAATACTGGATATACCTTTCTATGTATCCAGTTTAAATGTGTGGATGTTATATGTTATATGATATATATATATACACAGGTAGATACGGATATGTGTGTGCTAATGTATTTGTAACCATGTAAATGTATATACACTTTCTCAGAAATGTTTGCTGATAAAAACTCCACAACGGAAACTACATTTAATTTACAAACTTGCAGTTCACTTACAGATTTTACACTTGTAGTGTCTGAAAGAATCTTAGACTTGTTTCCTTATGTTTAACATGTTGAAAATCTTTTGGCTTCCAAAAGGAAAAAGTTCCTTTGACTTCCGTTGCATGTTATCCGACTTCGGAGCGGAAGTTGACGAATTGATAAGTACGCTTTCTGGCGAAACTCGTGCTAGAAGCGGTTCATATGCGACAGCAGAACGTTCGCTTTCCCGCCACATGAAACAGACGTTTTTTTTGTATTTTTTCACGAAGCTGCGATATATAGAAAAGTCGTTGACTTGTGCACGAGTTGTTTTGTTTTTGTTTTAATATTTATTTTTATACACGAGTAATTTCTTAAAAGACCGAAATGAGATTGATTTATCAGGTGAATGAATGTATTTTTAGTGCAAGTTTTGATGTTACATCTATTTAAATGATGTACAGAATCGGGATGATATATTTAAACGTAAGCGACGCGGAAGAGACACATAAAAGTTTGTGCATGCTACACTGAACCTACACAAAACTTACTCGATTTAATTCTTGGGAATAATTTTCTTTCAAGCAGTGAAAATGGACATCTCTTCTTCCATTTCTCTTTTACGTTGTAACTCGAAACTATTAAACTTGTTTGTTTTCTGCTTTGAAGAACTCAAACAATTGTAATTAACTTTTGAATTTTTGGGCATATTTTTGAAAAAAGATAAAATTCTTGCTTAATGTACATAAATGGTGCTTGACTCAGAAGCGTCGTAACACAAAGTTTATGTTCCTATCGACGTCTACAGTGCGACACTTTTAAATCTCTCGAAGTACATTTCCGCCCCATTCAACTCATAATATCTTCTAAGACATTAGTTCTATTAACTCACGCTTCTGTGCTTATTTGTTGAGTTTAATTTGTCTTGTATTTGTTTGAATTTCGAGCAAAGCTACTTGAGAGCTATCAGTGCTAACTGTCCACAGTCTTTAAGCGATATGTTAGAGGGAAGACAGCTAGTCAACACTACCCACTGCTGACTTGTGGACTACTCTTTACTAGCGAAGAGTGGGATTGATCGTTACATTATAACACTCCAATGGCTGAAAGGATGAAAAGGTTTAGGGACTGGATTCGTATCCGTGACCCATAAGTTGTAAGTGTAGCACACTAACCACCAGACCATCCGAGACATTCTGTTTAGGATGAATCAACACCGTAACGTTGTTAAACATTTACAGTAGTGCTTGTTTAGGATGAATTAACACCATAACACTGTTAAACATTTACAGTAGTGCTTGTTTAGGATGAATTAACACCGTTACGTTGTTAAACATTTACAGTAGTGCTTGTTTAGGATGAATTAACACCGTAACACTGTTAAACATTTTTAGTAGTGCTTGTTTAAGATGAATTAACACCGTAACGTTGTTAAACATTTACAGTAGTGCTTGTTTAGGATGAATTAACACCGTAACGTTGTTAAACATTTACAGTAGTGCTTGTTTAGGATGAATTAACACCGTAACACTGTTAAACATTTATAGTAGTGCTTGTTTAAGATGAATTAACACCGTAACGTTGTTAAACATTTACAGTAGTGCTTGTTTAGGATGAATTAACACCGTAACGTTGTTAAACATTTACAGTAGTGCTTGTTTAGGATAAATTAACACCGTAACGTTGTTATTACTGGGATTATTTTGACGTGGTTACTTTATGTCAAAACCACATATGCTGTGTACACCGTGAAGACTCGAACCTTGGATTTTAGCATTGTAAATATGTAGGCTTACCATTGTCCCTCTGATGGTCGAAACAGTGGAATTGAGTAAAAATAATTATTTTCATAAAACTCTTCGAATGAGTAAAATTGAGTTATTTAATAAAGTAAGAGAATATTTTGGAAATATAATTTTTCCATGTTGGGGGAAAACAGTCAATCCGAAAAATAAAAATATGTATTTATATATTTTTTACTGAATAATATTAAATGAGTTGAAGATTGGATACAATCATGGAGCTTATTTATCTTATCATAAACATACGCCCCTTCCCCCGTTGGTATAGCGGTAAGTCTACGGTTTTACAACGCTAAAATCGGAGGTTCGATTCCCTTTACTGGACTCAGCAAATAGCCTGGTGTGGTTTTGTTATAAGAAAACACACACATAAGCATGCGCTATTGGCTGTTTATATTCACAATGGAATTTTGTTCGAAATCTTTTCACGAACATTGAATTATATTTGTTTGCTTGTTTTAGACACTTCTACAAAGTTACATAGGGTATAATTTCGCCAGCAGTTTCTAATTTTTCTTTCACAGACTAGAGAGAAGGCGGCTATTTCAAATCACTTTCCGCCAACACTTTGGTCACTTTAATCAAATAGTGGAGTTTGATCGACATTCTTGTCATGCATTCACAACCCAAATGTGCGGAATGCAGTTTTTTTGAACAACGGCACGCTAACCATTTGGCCACGCTTGGTTACAAACATGTAATTGTTAAATACGATAGGAAAGATGGTAGAGAGATGAGTACGTTAAGAATATGTTGTGTTGGAAATATTTTTATTATTCGGGTCGTTCTTTTTGGGCCAGGTGGTTAAGGTACTCGACTCGTAATCCGAGGGTCGCAGGTTCGAATCCCCGTTTCACCATGCTGGTCCTTTCAGCCGTGGGGCGATATAATGTGACTGTCAATCCCACTATTCGTTGGTAAAAGAGTAGCTCAACAGTTGGCAGTGGGGCGATATTATGTGACGGTCAATCCCACTATTCGTTGGTAAAAGAGTAGTCCAAGTGTTGGCGGTAGGTAGTGATGACTAGCTGCCTTTCATCTAGTCATACACTGATAAATTAGTGATCACCACTCTTGGGCTACTTTTTTATCAACGAATAGTGAGACTGACTGCACATTAGAACGCCCCCACGACTAAAAGGGGGAGCATGTTTGGTGTGACGGAGATTCGAGCCCGCAACCCTCACATTATGACTCAAGCGACCTGGCCATACTGAGCCAGGAAGGTTGAATTAATTAATACTAAAGTGTTTAAAAAAAGGATATCCAATATTATGACATTGAACAAGCTACCAAGATGTCCACCAAAAAACCGTGCTTTGAACAATTATAATGGCTTACGTAAGCTATCTTCTTTACCCAACGATATATTTAAAAAACAAAATCAATTTGAATTATAATTATGAGAAATAATAAGTCAATCATATTTATTGTTTTTTCTCTTGTTTTTGTAGGTGATACCCTAATTTTTCGGATTTTCGTTTCGTGGTGGAACCCCGTGATACCATTGCAGTTAAGGGTACTTCCACATCACTGGATTGTGTAGCTAAGGGTAGGCCCCCGCCAAAAATCGAATGGAAGAGAGAAGGAAAAATCTTACAATTTATAGGCGATTCCAGAAGGTAGTAATTTAATTTTAGTTTTCGTAATATATATTTAGATACAAGACTTTTCGAACATGCTTATTATTAGTCTATTTAAAATAACTGTAATGAAATTTCGAACAATCTACAAATTATATGCGTCTTTTCTGAAACAGTAAATAAACTATATTATTTAAACCTTAGTTATAATTAATGAGCAACATTTCGAAATCGATTTCCTAAACATAAAAATGCTGAAAATTTCTTGCTCATTGAGGTTCCATACTCTTTATTTCAGTATGAAATGTCTTCCCACAGGTCAGTCCTGCCAAATGGTTCCTTATATTTTAGCAGTGTTTATCACACACGTACGGAACGACCTGATGAAGGCTTATACCAGTGTCTCGCTACAATCAAAGAAATTGGTACGATTGTTAGTCGGACAGCAAAGCTTCAAGTAGCATGTTAGTATATCACAGTGTATTATTGTTGATTGTTCAATAAACTCTGAAGTTAATTACATTATTCGAATTAACTCAGTTACCTATCAGTATGAAGTTTTCAGAAATTTATTACGTTGAGTAAAAGTCTGTGTAATAGCCAAATGATTTTAATTACTTCTAAACCAACTTTGATAATATATTGTTCTTATAATACGTAGGCCCGGCATGAGTAGGTAGTTAAGGCGCTCGACTCGTAATCCGAGGCTCGGGGGTTCGAATCCCCATCACACCAAACTTGCTCGCCTTTTCAGCCGTGGGGACGTTATAATGTGACGGTCAATCTCACTTTTCGTTTGTAAAGAGAAGCCCAAGAGTTGGCGGTGGGTGGTGATGACTAGCTGCCTTCTCTATAGTTTTACATTAGGGACAGCTAGTGCACATAGGCCTCGTGTAGCTTTGCGTGAAATTCAAAAAACAAAGAAACTTATATAACGCCAACTACTGTAGGTTTTCTAAGTATCGGTAACTTTTTGTGGATTCACGTCTAACGTCAATAATTAACGACCTTTACTACCTCTGTGTGCTGGTCGTATAAGTAATCGTTATAACAGTTACTAAGCTAGCTAATTAAGACAAAACTTGGTGTTAATTAACTCTTGAACTTAAGGTTTATCTTCCCAAAGCGCTCATACTTTTTCGGGTTACTTTAGTTGTAATCCACTCCATGTTTTTAAACTAGTAAAGGAAACTTGTATTATGTTTTAGTTACAAACGATTGAATCTAATGAGAAGTTAAACATGGAAGATGTAATATTCAGAAATGACAACAAAACTACCATAATATTAGGGTCAACTTAGCTCTTTAGATATTATTTTAAAATTAAAACACAAATGACGTGTAATAAAATATATGTAGTACACGTAAGATGCTATGCAGACAAGTAGAATATTGAGGAAGATTTATAAATTAATATCATAGTGCCACCGTGATTTCAACAGCAAAGCTCATAATTTCTTCAATGAGACGATTCAGTCTGTGGTAGATCTAGATTTGTGATAGCGAACTGAATTCGAATCTTGTAAATACCACGACATATTTCCTTGACTTTTAGCTGTAGTACATTGACAACCAACTTCTTAGTATGGATGGAAGGACAATACTGATTGGCTGCTTTCTTTCATGTCACCATTTCAAAATTAGGGACGATAGTCTCTTTGCCATAACATAAAAACACCGATTTCTTGAAAAACAATTTAGAGAAGGTCTGTACATGTGGACTTTTTCTTTCACTAGGGAATGCAAATGTCATTAAAGTGGAGCAGGTTATTAGTATTTTGTTATTTATTTGCGGTCTAGTGTGGGTTTGAGATACAGATTAATATATATGATAATTATCAAAGTTTATTTGTTGAAGACCTTTTTACAGACACCTTATTTTACTCATAATAACTTATAATTTCTTGAAGCAATGTATTCAACATTTTATAGTTCTTGAAAGATTAATAGGACGTTTCATTCTGGAAGAAAATAATAAGTGATACTTTGGAAATTTGAGATATGTTACAGGGAAACCAATTTATTATTTGTCTGGCAACCGTAAGTAAAAATCACCTTTTAGTGGTACTGACATGTATAGCTGCGTCTCCATGAATGGTTAGTTAGTATTTAAGAAATAACGAAATTTCTGTATTATGAAAGAAGTATTTAAATTTTTAGCCTATTATTACTTTTGTTTTTCAGCACTACCTAGATTTGATGAGCAGCCCCAAGATGTAACTTTATATTCTGGTCAGGCTGCTTATTTACCCTGTGCTATTCAGGGTATTCCTCCAGCGAGTGTTTCGTGGGAGAAGGATAGCTATCCTTTACAAATAGATTCTTCACGTATGATAGTCCTACCAAGTGGTGCCCTTGAAATCAAACACGTTAAAATTACAGATGAAGGAAGGTATCGGTGCAATGCTTCAAATGTAGATAAATATAGGGTTAGTGCTGAAGGATCGCTGTCAGTTAAACCAGAGGATGGTAAGGTTGCTCTTCACTTAAACTATAATGTAGGCTATATGACTGATTTCTGTACTTAAAAGTTGACATGTCTGTAAATATTTGACAAGTGATTTAAATATTGAGTGAAAAGTAATGCAGTTGGATGATTATATTGATATTCAAACATTTAATATAAACTAGAAATCACAACTGAAGATAAGTATCTTCACAAAACTGGTAGATAACTGATAAGTTACTAAAGTCACAAAGGTTTTCTTGTTAACGTTAAATTGAACGTAGTATTGGAGTACAGTTATTGACGGTGTTTACAAGTCAAAAGGAGTAATTTCTTTTAATACAGATCAGTAGTTAGATTTCACTTGGAGTATTATATAAAGTTTTGATTTCCTTCTCAACTTGTTGAAAAGGTTCCAAGGAGGGCTACTAGGGTGATTTTGGAGATATTAGGGCTATTTTGTAAGGGTACATTAAGATATTTTAAACTAGTTCTCTTCTGACAAAAGAAAGGTAAGAGTTGATATCATTGGGGTTTACAAAGTTATCAAAGTGAATTAGAGGACAAGGTATATAATGTTTTGTGTTATATCACATTGGGGTTTACAGAGTTATCAAAGTGAATTAGAGGACAAGGTCTATAATGTTTTGTGTTATATCACATTGGGGTTTACAAAGTTATCAAAGTGAATTAGAGGACAAGGTCTATAATGTTTTGTGTTATATCACATTGGGGTTTACAAAGTTATCAAAGTGAATTAGAGGACAAGGTCTATAACGTTTTGTGTTATATTCTGAAGAGAGTATCACAGAATGCAAGATTAAAAATTATTAGAGGCTGATCGTGCTCCAGTTAAAATAGTTTTATTTCTCCAACTGGATGATCGATTGGCTTATGAGATGAGTTGCTGTCAGCAGTAATGGAGGCATGCACTTTAAAGGAGTTTAAGAGGGAAGTTGATGATTTTCTGAAAAGTAAAGGGTGTGTAAATCTTTAATTTTCTCAAAGTTGCACATCCAAGGACAGCCTTTAAGGATCAACTTTCCCTTGTTATCCATAAGTTGTCTTTATTCTACCATACATCTTGGGAGTGTCTGGAAGGGTTGATTTTTAAACCTTGGCTGTCAGTTACAATAAAGGGAATGACCAAGGTTCTGAACAGTGGATGTTAGTAAATATAACACAACATAGAACAGTGGATGTTAGTAAACACCACATAGAACAGTGGATGTTAGTAAACACCACATAGAACAGTGGTTGTTAGTAAACACCACATAGAACAGTGGATGTTAGTAAATATAACATCACATAGAACAGTGGGTGTTAGTAAATATAACACCACATAGAACAGTGGGTGTTAGTAAACACTACATAGAACAGTGGATGTTAGTAAATATAACACCACACAGAACAGTGGGTGTTAGTAAATATAACACCACATAGAACAGTGGATGTTAGTAAATATAACACCACATAGAACAGTGGATGTTAGTAAATATAACACCACATAGAACAGTGAATGTTAGTAAATATAACACCACATAGAACAGTGGGTGTTAGTAAATATAACACCACATAGAACAGTGGTTGTTAGTAAACACCACATAGAACAGTGGTTGTCAGTAAACATTACATAGAACAGTGGATGTCAGTAAACACCACATAGAACAGTGGATGTCAGTAAACACTACATAGAACAGTGGATGTCAGTAAACACTACATAGAACAGTGGATGTGAGTAAATATAACACCACATAGAACAGTGGATGTTAGTAAATATAACACCACATAGAACAGTGGGTGTTAGTAAACACCACATAGAACAGTGGTTGTTAGTAAACACCACATAGAACAGTGGATGTTAGTAAACACCCCATAGAACAGTGGATGTTAGTAAACACCACATAGAACAGTGGATGTTAGTAAATACCACATAGAACAGTGGATGTTAGTAAATATAACACCACATAGAACAGTGGATGTTAGTAAATATAACACCACATAGAACAGTGGGTGTTAGTAAATATAACATCACATAGAACAGTGGGTGTTAGTAAATATAACACCACATAGAACAGTGGGTGTTAGTAAACACCACATAGAACAGTGGATATTAGTAAACATAACACTGCATAAAACAGTGGATGTGAGTAAACATAACCTTGCATAGAACAGTGGATGTTAGTAAACACCACATAGAATAGTGGATGTTAGTAAACATAACACTGCATAGAACAGTGGATGTTAGTAAACACCACAGAGAACAGTGGATGTGAGTAAATATAACACTACATAGAACAGTGGATGTCAGTAAACACCACAGAGAACATTGAATGTTAGTAAATATAACACTACATAGAACAGTGGATGTGAGTAAATATAACACTACATAGAACAGTGGATGTCATTAAACACCACAGAGAACATTGAATGTTAGTAAATATAACACTACATAGAACAGTGAATGTTAGTAAATATAACACTACATAGAACAGTGGATGTGAGTAAATATAACACTACATAGAACAGTGGATGTCAGTAAATATAACACTACATAGAACAGTGGATGTCAGTAAATATAACACTACATAGAACAGTGGATGTGAGTAAATATAATACTACATAGAACAGTGAATTTTAGAAAATATAACACTACATAGAACAGTGGGTGTTAGTAAATATAACACTACATAGAACAGTGGGTGTTAGTAAATATAACACCACATAGAACAGTGGATGTTAGTAAATATAACACCACATAGAACAGTGGGTGTTAGTAAATATAACACCACATAGAACAGTGGGTGTTAGTAAACACCACATAAAACAATGGGTGTTAGTAAACATAACACTGCATAGAACAGTGGATGTGAGTAAACATAACACTGCATAGAACAGTGGATGTTAGTAAACACCACATAGAACAGTGGATGTTAGTAAACATAACACTGCATAGAACAGTGGATGTTAGTAAACACCACATAGAACAGTGAATGTTAGTAAACACCAGATAGAACAGTGAATGTTGGTAAATATAACACTACATAGAACAGTGGATGTCAGTAAACACCACACAGAACAGTGGATGCCAGTAAACACCACAGAGAACAGTGGATGTGAGTAAATATAACACTGCATAGAACAGTGGATGCTAGTAAACACCACATAGAACAGTGGATGTCAGTAAACACCACAGAGAACATTGAATGTTAGTAAATATAACACTACATAGAACAGTGAATGTTAGTAAATATAACACTACATAGAACAGTGGATGTGAGTAAATATAACACTACATAGAACAGTGGATGTCAGTAAATATAACACTACATAGAACAGTGGATGTCAGTAAATGTAACACTACATAGAACAGTGGATGTGAGTAAATATAATACTACATAGAACAGTGAGTTTTAGTAAATATAACACTACATAGAACAGTGGGTGTTAGTAAATATAACACTACATAGAACAGTGGGTGTTAGTAAACACCACATAGAACAGTGGGTGTTAGTAAATATAACACTACATAGAACAGTGGGTGTTAGTAAACACCACATAGAACAGTGGATGTTAGTAAACATAACACTGCATAGAACAGTGGATGTTAGTAAACACCACATAGAACAGTGGATGTTAGTAAACACCACATAGAACAGTGAATGTTAGTAAATATAACACTACATAGAACAGTGGATGTGAGTAAATATAACACTACATAGAACAGTGGATGTTAGTAAACACCACAGAACAGTGAATGTTAGTAAACACCACATAGAACAGTGAATGTTTGTAAATATAACACTACATAGAACAGTGGATGTCAGTAAACACCACAGAGAACATTGAATGTTAGTAAATATAACACTACATAGAACAATGAATGTTAGTAAATATAACACTACATAGAACAATGGATGTCAGTAAGTATAACACTACATAGAACAGTGGATGTGAGTAAATATAACACTACATAGAACAGTGAATGTTAGTAGATATATCACTACATAGAACAGTGGGTGTTAGTAAATATAACACCACATAGAACAGTGGGTGTTAGTAAACACCACATATAACAGTGGATGTTAGTAAACATAACACTGCATAGAACAGTGGATGTTAGTAAACACCACATAGAACAGTGAATGTTAGTAAATATAACACTACATAGAACAGTGGATGTCAGTAAACACCACAGAGAACAGTGGATGTGAGTAAATATAACACTGCATAGAACAGTGGATGTTAGTAAACACCACATAGAACAGTGGATGTTAGTAAACACCACATAGAACAGTGGATGTTAGTAAATACCACATAGAACAGTGGATGTTAGTAAATATAACACCACATAGAACAGTGGATGTTAGTAAATATAACACCACATAGAACAGTGGATGTTAGTAAATATAACACCACATAGAACAGTGGATGTTAGTAAATATAACACCACATAGAACAGTGGATGTCAGTAAACACCACAGAGAACATTGAATGTAAGTAAATATAACACTACATAGAACAGTGAATGTTAGTAAATATAACACTACATAGAACAGTGAATGTTAGTAAATATAACACTACATAGAACAGTGGATGTGAGTAAATATAACACTACATAGAACAGTGGATGTGAGTAAATATAACACTACATAGAACAGTGGATGTCAGTAAATATAACACCACATAGAACAGTGGATGTTAGTAAATATAACACCACATAGAACAGTGGATGTCAGTAAATATAACACCACATTGAACAGTGGATGTCAGTAAACACCACATAGATATTTTTCAAACTTTAGTTGAAAACATTTCTTTTTGAAACATGGGCTATTTGGTTCACAGCCTGTGCTGTACCTGATTTTTACAAGTGGGGAGGCTGACACTAAGCACATAAGATATTGGGGAAGGGGGGGGGCTCTGCCTTTAAAATAAGTAGTTCACCAGTGCATTAGGCATACTGGTTGGAGTGAGTAAGGGATATTTTTGAATGGCTTTAGCATCACCCTTGAGTCACAGGTGGTGCTACACCACAGTAAATCAATGATTCAGAATATCCTCTTATGGATAGATAGCCTAATTTTGTAAAATAGTGATGTATAGTTTTTAAACCTAAAGTAAGGAAATTTGACACTTGTATTTTTTAATTAAACTTTCTTTGTAATTATGTAATGTTATGATGATTTATAATATAGTTTGACTATATCCACAGCTGACTCTTACAAAAGAAAAAGTCCAGAATTTATTACTACTCCAAAAAGTGTCACGGTTATAGAAGGAACAAATGTTGCACTGGATTGTGCTGGAAATGGTAATCCACACCCCCAGATAACTTGGTTAAAAGATGGTGGTACCATTGACCTGAAGTAAGTAACATAAAACCTTAACTTAAAAGAGATTAAATTACGGATAATGTTTTTCACTTACAATAACTGTTACCTCATTATTAAAGTTTATATTATTTATCAGTTGTGAAATGTGAAAAAAATAAATTGGCAGTACTTTAGGTAAAATAGGGCAAAATATAAAATATTCCTATTATACATGGTGTCATGCTGCCGTGGTATTCATGTTCATTGTGGTTTTACTCATGCTGGTCTAATGGAACTTTAGTAAGTGTTGTACTTCAAGACTCTGAAATACAACCAATCAATCCTGTTAACATCATGTTTGTACATCCTGCAGTTATTATTAATATGACATAATATTTAAGGACATCAAGAGATTTGTTGGCCTATTTAGGCTGTTCCATCCAGTAAACTTTATAAAGCAAAATAATAATAAAACTCAAATCCAACCCTTATTATCCAAACATTTATCAGGTCTTTTATTAAACTCCCTAAAAGTTACTACATCCACCACATATAAAAGCAACCCATTCCAGAGTCCAATCACTCCGTTTGAAAAGTAAAAATGTCTTACCTGAAGAGGACTCGTACCTTGCCAAGATTTATATTTGTGCTCCCTAGTCCTACCCTTATCAACATTAAGTATGAAAACACTTCAATTACATCTCTAATTTTTCTTTTTTAAAAAAACAAACATTCAAAGATGTTGACCTATCCTCATATGACAACTCTTTCATCAAAGGAGTCATCCTTGTGGCACTCCTCTGAACATTTTCCAACAATGCAATGTCTTTCGTAAGGCAAGGAGCCCCAAGATTGAATGCAGTACTTCCAGTGAGGCCTAACTTACCTCTAAGTTTGTTTGGCTGATTGTTATTTCTCTCGTTACTAAATGTTGATGGGCTGTCGTTAATCTTGCTAACAGAGTAGATGCAACTTTGATTCTTCCCAGAGATCAGATACTTTTTCTTTGTCCTCTCAGCAGAAAGTCTGACTATAAGATAAATATTCTGGTCAATTATACAACAGATTAGCATGGGTATGCAATAAAAATGGAAGTGTTTACATTTACTGAGTGAATGCTTGTTTTGTCAGTAACCTGTACAATGAAGTTATAACTTCTTTAGACTTGTATTCAGTATTTCTGTAGGTACAATCTTCTTGCAGCCAGCAACACTCAAGATCTTAATATAATTAGCAGAACTTAGCATGTTATTGACTGTTCCTTTATCTTTCATTGGTATAGATTTAAAAGAGCAAAGATTCTAAGTCTGAGCTCGAGGTATCCCACTTGTGACATTGATTGAGTTTGACTAAACTCACTTATAACAATCCTTTGCCTTCTTCCACCATGCCATTTTTTCCCAACAAGCCACACCTTTTTGGAAATATTATGTGATCCAGCAGGCTTATTATTCTCTAAACTTTCCAATTTGTTCTTAAGTGTAGAATTAATGTTGCCTTCATTTAGCAATTTTTCAGGATAAGAAAGACTGCTTATATATTCATTAGTACAACGTGAAGAAAATGTAGTACTTAGTAATCCAACAATCTCATAATAATTAGAAATGAGCTTTTTCTCTATCATTCTTACAGAATTCGTTCTAATATTTTTGTTTACCCTTAATGTGTTTGCAGAAGTCTTTACTGTTAAGTTTCACATTTTCAGTCAGCCCATTTTAATATTCCTCATGTTCTTGTATAACCTTCCAAGTTTCCCATCAAAGCAGCAAATTTAATTATCTTAAGTTTATAATATTTCTCTGGATTTCTTACTTGCAGCTACACCTTTATCTCTCAATAAGAAAACTTCATATCTTGAATGTTTTTAAAATGTTTGTGTCTGAAATTCATTCACTTACTAAATTTACAACACAAAGTTCTTGTTGCAGTTGTCAAAATGTGGTTTGTTGAAATTTGTAAACAAAATATCATTATTCCTTATCTCTATGTGCAGTAAAACTTTAAATTAATTGAGAAGTGAACACCTGCACCCAGATGTTTTCCAGTTAGCTACCTCTGAACCATTTCTCTATTAGAAGTTAACAATAATTTACAGTGGTATTGTTCCTAGTAAGTTACCTGACTGGGAAGAAAACCATTCTGAACAGTTTCTGAAGATTTGTCCTCTTATGGTTTGACTGTAAAACTTCTCCACCTGTATGAATGATATTAAATCCTGCTATAATTTTTACCTCATTAACAACTAAAGTGAAAGTTTAATCTCAATATAAATGTTCTTATTCATATATTGGTTTCCTCTGTAACAAATTTCAGCTATGAAACTCATTAAAGCTAAAGGTTAAGACTAAATTTTACTGAAGTTTAAATCATGTGGAATCACAATGCTGTTTATTACTATCTATTGATAATTACAATGCTGTTTATTACTATCTATTGATAATTACAATGCTGTTTATTACTATCTATTGATAATTACAATGCTGTTTATTACCATCTATTGATAATTACAATGCTGTTTATTACTATGTATTGATAATTACAATGCTGTTTATTACCATCTATTGATAATTACAATGCTGTTTATTACCATCTATTGATAATTACAATGCTGTTTATTACCATCTATTGATAATTACAATGATGTTTATTACTATCTATTGATAATTATATTTATAATATTCCATATGTACTCCAAAGAAAAGATAATGCAGTTTGGCATATTCATAATATTTCCCACTGTTGATAAGAACACTTGTAGTTTTTAAATGTTTTTTTTAACGTTCACAATATTTATGCAATCGTGTTGGAAGCTAGGTCCAACTTTTACAGCTAGTATGTAGAACTGGTTGAATAGCTCAGTATCTTTTAAACATTGATTGGTGTTAGGTCAAATAATCGAGTCAAAATCATTATTAACTTGATTGTCACAAAAATAATGAACTAATCAAAATTAATGCCTCTAGTTATTACTTTCTTTGATTATTCCAATTATCCAAGTAATTTAATTATAACAACTTACAATTATTTTTGACTAATTCAAGACTGTTCAGCTTAGTTTTGTAATACAGTGTCATGATTTAAAAGGGAAATCATACAATCAAAACTACTGTTTCTAATTATTACTGTATTTAGTTATTTCAACCATCCAGTTAGTAAATAATTTGAATGTAATTGATTAACTGATTCTACTACACCCATCTCTGTATAAATATTTGTCTGGTTTATAAATTGTAAGAGTGGTACTGACATATTTTCACAGTGAAATACTGTTAGTATTGAGTTTTGTAAATTAAATAAACTTGAATATTTTTAACCTTGGCTTGTTTTCATTACCAGTACTTCTATTAATTAGAAGCATTAATAAAATGTCACCTTAAAGTACATGCATATGAACACATAGGAATTTCTATACAAACTTGAAGGAAGGTTACAAACTCTCCCAACTCCATCATCTACCATCACAACTCAGAAACAGGATATCTGATTTCTCTATCTAACTTGAAAATTTTCTCAACAGCCAAACGAGAGACTGAACTACCAATAAAAAACAAACTATATATGTAAAAACATTTCTTTCATCTCTAAATGATAAAAAGTTTTTACTAGAGTTAAACTTATTTTAACTAGTTGATTTATTTTCTTGACTTAATATTTGTGTGCTAAAATTGTTTACTCTTGTATACATATTTCTGTTGTAATTACAAATATCGTTTGTTTATTTTATTCTTGAATCATGAGGATTCTGAAAAATTTGATAAATGCTTCCTGTTATCATGTTCATGTTTTGTTTTATCATTAAATTATGTTTTCCAAAAAATAAATCTATCATTACAGTACTTCTTTTGTTGTTTTGACTGGTTCATAATTGTTTTAAACAGTATTTAACAATATAGTTCAAAGTTTTGAAGGGTGTTCTCATCTATATCAGACAGATCAAAAGTCGATTCAAGATGCTTGGCATAGGAAGTTTACTGATAGAGAATATACAAACAGAAGATGAGGGTACCTACACGTGTCGTGCCAAAAATCTGGTAGACTCAGAAGATGTGACTGCAACTGTTGAAATACAAGGTAATGGTACAGTGTAATTTTATTGACTGTCACATTCAGTTATTTATGTTCAGAAAGGTTCAGAAAGCACAACATCAGCACAATACGCTAATCATTATAGAAAAACTTGGTTTCATAGTATTTGTAAGAAGTAAAGAAGTGATATGTCTTGTGCATCAATTAACACTGTTTGTTTATTAATGTCAGGAAAGGCACTAAATGAAACAGTGAAGGTAATGTTAGTGGTGAAACAGTCAAAGGTTCCACAGAATAAGGATGTTTTATTCACAATGAATTGTTGTGATGTCTAACACTTTGAACAGTGTAGGGTCATGACAGTCTTTCTTAGAGCAGCTAAAGTAAGATGTGTCTTTACTTGAAAAAGCAAGTTACTTAAAGTGCTTAGGGTTTTCTGTCATAAACTGCGATACACTGTAGAGAGAGAGACTCAAGAGAAGATAGCAAAGAAGAGAGAGTACAGATGATAAGTCTTCAATAGAAGGGTGGAACATAAGATTATTGATAAAGGCTGCATAAATCAGTTTGTATATTCTGTTGAGTGGACAATAAGTATATTAATGGCAAATCACTACAGATACTGACACTATTTAAAGTTATAGAGTTGAAATAGCTAGTTATCAAAGCTATAAGCAAGATGAACAAATCAGAGCATTGACACCATCTTAAGGGCTTAGGTAAAATTTGTTCATCGTTAAATAAAACTATTGTAATATATCAAAGTTACATCTAAGAAGCAAAAATCTATGCAAGCAAACAAACCATACAACAAATCTATATGCATCAGTGTGATGTGACAAGAACTAGGGGTACATAACTCTTTATTATTGTAAATAACGTAACTTGTGTGCCTTTACCCAAATTAATGATTAATTAATTCATTCTACTTTCATTTCAAATTTTAATGTGACAGATATTTTTGTCATATCTTTTTACCTTGTCTAGTACAAAACAAGATGCACCATAGGATGGTGATGGTGTAAATTAATCTAGTAAAGTTCACCAGTGTTGTTTGTATAAACAATACCTCGTACATACTGGCTTCTTTGTTTCTTATTTTTCAAATACCCTGAGACAAATATAAGCTAAACTACTTTCTCTAAAGGTTTAGAGAACTATGCTAATGTAGTGCTGTAACCTTCTGATTACATGCAAGTGAATGACTGTTGGGAGTGAGTAGTTAAATTTATATATAACTGTAACTTTATTTTACAGAACAATCAGTAGAAAAAAAGTAAACACATACATAACCATCTACTGACATGCTCTGTTAATAATAACCATTGGAATTATGATCTTTCATGCATAAACAGGATAACAGGAATTATTAACATCATTTGTTATTACGTAACTGTTAGTATGTAACTGTTATTATGTAACTGTATTTGTTTCAGCTGTGAGATTGAGCTTGATTTTAAAATAAATTTAAATTTCCATCTGGTTACCATCACAATGATACCATGCAACGTTTTCCATCCCTAGTGACCCAACAGATTCTGATACCATACAACGTTTTCCATCCCTAGTGACCCAACAGATTCTGATACCATGCAATACAACGTTTTCCATCCCTAGTGACCCAACAGATTCTGATACCATACAACGTTTTCCATCCCTAGTGACCCAACAGATTCTGATACCATGCAATACAACGTTTTCCATCCCTAGTGACCCAACAGATTCTGATACCATGCAATACAACGTTTTCCATCCCTAGTGACCCAACAGATTCTGATACCATACAACGTTCGCCATCCCTAGTGACCCAACAGATTCTGATACCATACAATACAACGTTTTCCTACCCTAGTGACCCAACAGATTCTGATACCATACAACGTTTTCCATCCCTAGTGACCCAACAGATTCTGATACCATACAACGTTCGCCATCCCTAGTGACCCAACAGATTCTGATACCATACAACGTTTTCCATCCCTAGTGACCCAACAGATTCTGATACCATACAATACAACGTTTTCCTACCCTAGTGACCCAACAGATTCTGATACCATACAACGTTTTCCTACCCTAGTGACCCAACAGATTCTGATACCATAGAACGTTTTCCATCCCTAGTGACCCAACAGATTCTGATACCATACAATACAACGTTTTCCTACCCTAGTGACCCAACAGATTCTGATACCATACAACATTTTCCATCCGTAGTCACCCAACAGATTCTGATACCATACAACGTTTTCCATCCCTAGTGACCCAACAGATACTGATATCATACAATACAACGTTTTCCTACCCTAGTGACCCAACAGATTCTGATACCATACAACGTTTTCCATCCCTAGTGACCCAACAGATTCTGATACCATATAACGTTTTCCTACCCTAGTGACTCAACAGATTCTGATACCATACAACGTTTTCCATCCCTAGTGACCCAACAGATTCTGATACCATACAACGTTTTCCATCCCTAGTGACCCAACAGATTCTGATACCATACAACGTTCGCCATCCCTAGTGACCCAACAGATTCTTTCAGGTCAAGCTTAGTGTCCCAGTTTTCATTTTTTTGTAGTAATTTATCTGTTGCATCTTGTACTCTATTCAGTACTATGGACTTCTGACAAGTATCAATCAAAAGATGCAAGTTTTGTTACCTGAGAAAGGAAACTTAAAATAACTGAGTATTACCTCTGTTGCTTTTAGTAAACTTGGCTGAAAGGCAGGTTGCAGCAGGCTACTTAAAGCCATTACTGCACAAGATGTTATACCTGTTGTAACAAAGACAGTTAAATGCAAATGACAAGTGTTTTTTCTTGTCAGTGTATGATTTTCATATTATGAAGCCAGGAAAATGTTTTATCCAGACTATTTTTTTTAAAATCATACTTTAATTTGGCCAAACTGGCAATATGGAAACTGTGACCAAGCAAACCAGTTTCTCAATAGTTTGGGAAACTTTCTGGCTCAACTATTTATTTAAAAACCATATAATTAACTGAAGGCTTATAATAGACAGTATGAATTTAATTTTCAGCTAAGCAAGTACTTTGAGTTAACATTAACTTGGTCATATAGTTTCAGATTACTATCTAGGTAAGAAACTAGCTCATGAGCATAAAGAATTTGATCATTCCTCGACTAAATGAGTGAAACTGATTTTCTTAGATACATTTTGAAGTATGAACTAATTTTTTTTATTTATATTTACAGCTTCAACTGCATGATATTTTGCTTTAGTTCTGTAATGTTACTTCTGTATAATAAACAGTAGGATTTGTCATTTTCAGAGGAATGCAAATGGATCAGTATGTTTCATCCAGAAACTCACTTTCACCATTATTCACATAAACAGTCTTGCTGTTTATTATCACTGTTAATCTCAAATAAACTGTTTTCATTTTGTATTTGTTATCTTTTTGTCTCTTTACTTTTCATTCTAATTAATCTGTTTCATACTGTGCTTTTCTCTGTGTTTAACATTTGTGCCTTCTTTCTTGCTATCTAACATCTTTTGAATATTTTTCTTTGTGCTACATAATAAATTACATCAAGGGATATCTCCTTGCTTCATATTGTAAGGTAACTAATCATCACCTTTTCTTCTGTTTCTTATAAACTTATATTTGAGACTTGTTCATGTCTCCCATGTTAGGGATGTTTGTTATGTTATTATCTTTAGGTCTTTATTTTAAAATTTTAATCAGAAAAATATGTTGGCATATATTTGGTTTTCTTTATTCTTATCCATCCATTAAGTTCCTCCAAAATTCATCAAGAGACCACAAAACAGATATGCATATGAGAAAGAAGACATAGAATTTGAATGTGAAATCTATGGTCAACCTGAACCGACTGTCCAATGGATGAAGAATGGAGAGGTTATTATAGAGAGTGAATACTTCCAGATTGTAAGTGGGTATAACCTAAGGATTCTGGGATTGGTTCATTCAGATCAAGGAATTTATCAGTGCATTGGGAGAAATCTAGCAGGAAATATCCAGGCTTCTGCTCAACTAATTATTTTGAATCCAAGTAAGTGTTCGTTTTTTTGTTCCTAAAGTTTTCATGCATATATCAAACACTATTATCCATTTGTTCTGTGTTGTTTTACAAATAAATAATATTAAAATGTGTTGTTTTACAAATAAATAATATTAAAATGTTCATGTTTAAGAACATGAACCCCCATTTTTAAGATTAACCATGAAGGTTTAAACTTTGAATTTTATCTTCTATCTTCTCAGTGTTAATTCATATTTATAAAAGTGTTAAAATGTTAAATTATATGTTTATTAAGAAAACAAAAATACAGAGTTTTTGGATGAACATGATATGATGTTCAGGTGTAATTTAATTTATTGAATTTGTGATTCAAGTTTGAAACATATATAATTAATACTTGAAACTGTCAGTACTTGGTAAAACTCTATAGTTATGGAATTGAGGAATCTTTAGATGATTGTACATTTTACAAATCTATCATTTATTACAACCATGGTTTTGCCAGTAATGATATCATCAGGTAGGTATTGAAAATGTGTTTGTGAATCCATGATAATAATAAAATGTACAATTGTCTGTTATACACACATAAACTACATTTACTTTTATCATTGTTATTATTATTTAGTGTTCTGAGCTTTACATATACATTCACTTGTTTTACTGTATGGAATGGAAAAAATCAAACCATTAAATTTAATAAGTTAGTATTATGAAAAACTAATTAGTTAGAGCACATATTTAGTATTATTTTGTTGTTCTCTCAGCTTAACCTGTTTTAATTAATTAATTGCATGTAGTGTTGATTTTGTACTTTGAATGACGTGCTCAGAAAATTTAATCTTTGTAACTTGTCAAATGATTATATATAAAAAAACAACTGAATTGTGTTACAAATATTTTCAGGTTTGTGTTTAGTTTTTCAGAAATATTTTGTTTTTATCTTACTTTTTTAAGGTTTATAAATACTTAAATGTAGAAACCGACTTTGAAGTTTTGTTGAAAACAAAAATTCCAAAATAATTGTAATATTTATAGCTTGTACATACCAGAACAACAGCTCCAACCAGAAGATTTTTTGTAATATTTTGACAGTTTACTGTATTATTAAAAGGAAGTAACTTTCTTAGCTTATTTACTTTTGTTCATGCATGTAAACATTTTGTGTTTCAGATTCTAAGGTTTTGTTTTTGTTTTCCACTTTTCTTCCTCACCTGCAATAACATGTTCTATTATCTGTAAATTTTTGAAAATGTGTATTCATGTCCCAACTCCATCTTCTAAACAATGTGACATGTTTTTTCTTCACTAATGATTTTATTTTTGATACTTCTTCATAATTTCCTACTTTTCCCCCAAACTGTATGTGATAATCTGTGAAACTAATAACAAACAGATCTACCATTCCCCACCCTCATTACCCCTACCTCTGTGACTACCCCTCATATGGATATTATAGGTGACCAGCCTCATCATAAAAAAGTGCCTTCAAGTCCTCAAAAGCTAACAGCTGTTGTTGTTTCCACACGATTCGTGACTATAACCTGGCAACCACCAGTCATAATTAATGGAATTATTATTGGATACTCTATTTACTACAGAGAAGAAGGCTCAAGCAGGTAATTGATATTAGGTGACAGTCAGAGCAAGCCACCTACTTAAAGCAACCTGTTCTTATCTAATTTCATTTTCGTATGTTTATACTTATAAAAACTACAATGCCTTGTTTTATCAGCTGGGTACCCTAAGTGTTAATGACACTTCAGCTGTAGTCCTAATAATGTAACATGATATTTGGCCAGCTTATGATATTGAAGTTAGTCCTAAGTCAACGTAAAATGATCTTTGTAACAAAGGTATAGTAATAAAAATAAACTTATGTTAAACATTCTAACTAATACTAATAATGAAAATAATTAGAAAGAAATAACAAAGTATGCCTTACTTACGGAAGTCAGAAATGCTTACATTCAGCCCTACATATCCGTCTTAACAGATATCTACAGGTGTGGGTCATCCTTGTTTTCTGCCCAAAATATGGATCTAGCAATTTTATAATATATTCTCTTCCTATTTCAATTATACAATTATAATATTTTTACCTGGAACATTATAATTTCTATTTATATACTTCATAATTACTGAATATGAACAACTTTAAAGTTCATGCATGAACTTGAAAGATCTATTAAACATTGAAAAATTTTTGTATAAAACTGTTTGCAGTAGATTTAATAAACACCCTGTAATCACCAACTTATGATACTAGTGATTTTAATTCAGTACAGAAATTGTGGTAATATTGAGATAAAGGTGATTATAATTGTAAAAAATGTATTGATTGTGTTACTGCTTCACAAAGTTTCAATAAATTTGTTATGTTGTCACTTTCACCTACATTTTTTTAATATTGTGCTAGTTATGAAAATTTCAAAATTTTGGTTCAGTTTGAGATAAATTCTGGTGTAAATAATTATCAATTTTTTTTAAATTAGTGTTTTTATTTTACTGAACAGTTTAGGAAAAATAAAGAAATTAAGATAATCAGAAGGAATTATTTTATTATTATATATAAAATCCTGTTTGTAGTGAATATCTAATTTTTTATGAATGTGACCATGTTTTAATATACTACTTAAAAATTGTTTGAAGGGAGAGAGTAGTGAATACAACCATACCTCATTTGGAAGAAGCCACTATTCAGAATCTCAAATCTTCCACCCGCTACACCATCCATGTTATTGCATACAATCAACATGGACCAGGAAGCAGTTCAAATGAAATTGCTGTGGAAACCAAATCTGAAGGTGAGTGTGAAAAAGAAAAATCATCCTGAACACAATGTGTTACTAAAAATGTTTAAAACTTTAAGATTTATTGTTTCAGTTCAAAGCGAGGCAAGTTACAGTTTGTATTATACAAGTGTGATAAAAATGACTTGATATTTTTACAACCCCATTTACTTTGATCAGATATTATACTTTTATACAGTCTATAATAAACTGTTGTAAAATATATTTTTGATTTTATTTATAACTTAATTGTTTGCTAGAGGGAACTGCTAACCATGATGATGCAATATTGGAAAAAGCTTTATGTAATACCTAGAGACATGGGTACATTATTTATAAATGCAAATAACCAGAAATTAGAATTCAGTAAAGTGTTCAGTATTTGAAGTGAGAGTTATTCTGTCTTTCAAGTAAATCAATTAGCAAATAAATTTTTTAACTGCAAGTTTATATGTAAGTTAGGCATAGTACAATTAGTGAGAATTTAGGTATAAAAATTGTGTCAAAGTAAAAATAGCCTTTAGAAGATTCTACAGTGAATAGACATTTATTATTCTAATGTCAACTGTACTTGGCATTGTTTTTACTGAGTAATACACCTTATGATAGAAACAATCAGCCTCTGATATATTTAGAATACAAATTTTTGTTTTTAAAGAATGGTTGATCTTTCCTTCCAGTTCATGTTCCAGGTTCTCCACATAATTTACGTGCAATATCTAACTCACCAACTTCTATCCACGTTCAGTGGAGTCCCCCTGATAAACCTAATGGCCCTATAGAAGGCTACAAGCTTTACTACATGGAAGCAGGATCTGCTGTTGAGCATGAAATTATGACCATTGGTACCAGTTACGTTATCAAACAATTGAAGAAGTTTACTAAATATAGCATTTGGATAGTGGCCATAAACAAAATTGGACCTGGGGTCAGCACTAGAGAGGTTTCAGCTCAGACATTGTCAGATAGTAGGAAATTATTCGATATCATTTATTTAGATTTAGCTTTTATTGATAAGATAGTTTTACTGAAGATTCTATTCAGATGTAGATTTAAAGTATATATACACTGTGATATTTCTGATGTTCACAGAGTACACTCCTCTTCCCCAGAAACCCCATACTTCATCAATCTTGAACGTTATGAGAAGTTGTAACAGTCATCAGTTGATGTACACTTATTTTCATTCCTTTCTGTTCCTTTAAATAAATTTTTATATTTATTTTGAAACAAGTGCATATTCTGTGTAATTAATACTTAAGGTGTATGTGTTAGTATACTCTTAACGCTTTAGGGCCTGACATGGCCAGGAGGGTTAAGGCATTCGACTTGTAATCTACAGGTCACAGGTTTCAATCCTCATCGCACCTGCTTGCCCTTTCAGCCATGGGAGCCTTATAATGTGATGGTCAATCACACTATTCGTTGGTAAGAGAGTGGCCCAAGATTTGGCAGTGGTTGGTGGTGACTAGCTGCCTTCCCTCTAGTCTTATACTGCAAAATTAGGGAGGGCTAGTGCAGATAGCCCTCGTGTAGCTTTGCTCAAAATTAAAAAACAAACAAACTTAACACTTAATTAATTGAGGAACTTGAATTACAAGACTACATTTGAAGAAGCTTGAAAAACTCAATTCCTTTCTAAAAACATTTGGAAATAACTTTAATGATCTTTGGTTTTGACTGTAATTGAAGACAATTTCTATCTTAATTTGTAAGTTTTTAGATAAAGCACTTCATCTAACAGTTTATAAAGGGTGTTTGTTTAACTGTTTTGTCATACTTTATTTTTAGTCATAAGTTAGAAAGTAAGGACTCTGAAAAAACATTTTTTTTCCATTCTTTGTTTTGAGTTTTTAAGTTAACTTTGAAAGTGTTCATAGTTGAAGCTTTTATGATACCAATTTTGTCACAGGTAATAATTTGTTATCTTAATCACTGTATATAATATATATATGGAGTTAACACTAATATCACTGGACGTACTGAGTTAACACTAATGGGTATGCTTTTGGAAGAATGTGCTCATTCATTTTGTGACAGGAAAGAAAATTTTATTAGTAATATTTTATTAATTTAAACTGTAAAATTCTTCTATAATTCATTTAATTTATTTAATTAACTCTTAATGGTTATTTCAGTGTTATCTAAATACAGATGAAATTATTCTTATGTTATCTCAGTTTGTGTTGTAAATTTTAGGGATTACCTTGGATAATATTATTTATCAATGTTTGTAGCTCCAAGTGAGCCACCACAAAATGTGACAGTCGAGGTTTCCAGTTCCACAGTAAGTTAAGTTTTGTTGTTTTATATAATAATTTGATTACTGCTGTATATTTTTTACTGTGTTTCCAAGTTTAAAATAAGTCATTATAAATTATCAAGTTAGTTATATAAATTTTCTTAAAAAATAATCTTTACAATCATCTTTCAAGTGGAATATTTTGCTCTCTGACTTTAGTTTTGTGTCCAACCTTTATAAAATATTGGATATTTTCCTTATGTCAGATGTAATCTGAAAAGAGGTTTTCACTTTAATTTCTCAGCCTGACATTCTTTTATTCCTTTTTACTTTGAAGAGCTTAATAGTTCGTTGGGAACCTCCACCAAAGGAATCTCATAATGGAATTATAACTGGTTATAAAATTCGTTACAAAGTTCGTGGAAGTCGGCGAGGTGAAACCATAACTACTGATGGAAACAGGAGGCTGTATGCCATAACAGGTTGGTACATAATGTTTCAAAGTTAGTGGAAGTCGGCGAGGTGAAACCATAACTGCTGGTGGAAACAGGAGGCTGTATGCCATAACAGGTTAGTACATAATGTTTCAAAGTTAGTGGAAGTCGGCGAGGTGAAACCATAACTTCTGGTCGAAACAGGAGGCTGTATGCCATAACAGGTTAGTACATAATGTTTCAAAGTTAGTGGAAGTCGGCGAGGTGAAACCATAACTTTTGATTGAAACAGGATGCTGTATGCCATAACAGGTTAGTACATAATGTTTCAAAGTTAGTGGAAGTCAGTGAGGTGAAACCATAACTGCTGGTGGAAACAGGAGGCTGTATGCCATAACAGGTTAGTACATAATGTTTCAAAGTTAGTGGAAGTCAGCGAGGTGAAACCATAACTTCTGATTGAAACAGAAGGCTGTATGCTATAACAGTTTAGTACATAATGTTTCAAAGTTAGTGGAAGTCAGTGAGGTGAAACCATAACTTCTGATTAAAACAGAAGGCTGTATGCCATAACAGGTTAGTACATAATGTTTCAAAGTTAGTGGAAGTCAGCGAGGTGAAACCATAACTTTTGATTGAAACAGGATGCTGTATGCCATAACAGGTTAGTACATAATGTTTCAAAGTTAGTAGAAGTCAGCGAGGTGAAACCATAACTTCTGATTAAAACAGGAGACTGTATGCCATAACAGGTTAGTACATAATGTTTCAAAGTTAGTGGAAGTCAGCGAGGTGAAACCATAACATCTGGTGGAAACGGGAGGCTGTATGCCATAACAAGTTAGTACATAGCACGGGTATAGCCAGGGTAAAGAGTAAAGTGTTGTTTTTGTTTTGTATTGAGGAGAAGATCCTCTTGTGTTTGATAAAGTGTAGTTCTGGCCAAGTCCCTGTACAGTAGTTGAACACGACTCAATTAATTTTCTGTGTAGTTTTACAGGGGAAGTGTCTAGTTAATCTTAAATCCAGAAAGATTTATATTTTATATAGTTATTGAAATAATCTGTATTGAAAAATATTATTTGTGTGTTACAAGAGGATATTATAGGTTTATGTGTTTAACCCTTAAATGGCAGCTATCATCAATTGATGCTGCTATGTGTAACATAAGGGGTAGACAGAATGCTTCTTGATATTTACAGTATCTTACAAGTGTGCTGAACTTAAAATCTGATCCCTTCTCACTCTACTTACTGAAAATAAAGGTATCTTAACTTGATTATTTCTAAACTTTAAATTGAATAAATTTTGGAAATTAGTATGAAAATAAGAGTAGATATATTAAAAGTACAGTACCTCTGGTAGGTTAGAATTCATCTCATAGTATCAAGTAAGTCTTTAACCATTATACAGATTTATTATGTGTGAGCTTCAATAATTCCATTGTTTTTGCTTCAGGTAACAGTCAGGTACTTATGAGTTTACTTTAAAAACAATTTGAGTGTTCTTCATACTATCACAATGTTGGGAAATATTTCAGTTATAATTTGTATGATGCACAATATTGTTGCCACTAGGGTTTAAACTTGGGAACTAATATGAGATGAACACATCTAAAAGAGCTAATCAAGGAATGTCTACAAAGGAAAAACAGCCTTGACATGGCCAGGTGGTTAAGGCACTTGACTCGTAATTCGAAAGTTGCAGGTTCAAATCCCTGTCACACCAAACATGCTCACCCTTTTGCTGTGGGAGCATTATAATGTGATGGTCAATCCCACTATTTGTTGGTAAAAGAGTAGCCCAAGAGTTGGCAGTGAGTGGTGATGACTAGCTGCCTTCCCTCTAGTTTTACACTGCTATATTAGGGACAGCTAGCTCAGATAACTCTTGAGAAACTTTGTGAGAAATTTAAAACAAACAAAGAAAAGTTGAAAGTCTTAATTGTGACACTTCTTGACGACAATGTAACATTTCAGTGAACTTCACTTTGAAAAGGACATAAATTATGTAAATATCTGACCAGTACTGAATGTATATTTATATATATTTTAATATTTCCACTTTAGAAAGGTTTTATGATCATTTTTAGGTTCTTAGCTCATTTTAGCCTAATTTATGTTACTGCTACAATGTTTTAGTTTAGTAGTTGGTTTGGTTTTATACTTACTATAATATCTTAACATTTGTTTAGTTTGACAGTTATAATTAACAGTGTTTATTTTCTAAGAAATATTTCACAACATTCTGGTAGACATTAATACTCATCTTATAAAAAATATGTATCTTGTTAAATTATTATTTTTTAAAAATAATTTTTAACATTTGCTTTGTTTTCAGCCATTTCTTTTCTTCTAACCTAATTAATTTAAATATTAGTTTTTATCCTTATATTTAGGCTTGGAACAAGGTGGTCACTATAGTGTCAAGATTGCTGCACTTTCAGTTAATGGCAGTGGACCACCAACACAGTGGTTTACTTTTGACTTGTATGAGAGTGATCTTGATGGTAAGACAACTGTCAGTTTTTTTGGTTTTTATGTTGATTTCAAGAAAACTGTTGTTCAGTAATATCATATTTTACTCTTCAGAGTTAATGATTGTCCCAATGTTCCTAATGGATTGTATTTCATGTTTTGTTAATTTTTTATTGTAAAATGGAGAGATTTTTTGTGAAAGAATTTCACTCTTTTGATTTCTAAGTAAGTTATTGTAAGAAGTCAGTTTTTGAAATATTGGTATTCATGGATTGCCTTCACTAGCAGATTACCCATGGTGCCAGTGCTCACTTGGGGTGCCAGCAGTTGATAGGGATGACAGTGTATGGTGGCTATTCGCATCCTTGTACAGTTGTTTACTTGGGGTGCCAACAGTTGGTAGGGGTGACAGTGTATGGTGGTTATTCGCATCCTTGTACAGTAATCTGTGTTGAATTATTTTTTTATACAAAGACAAAAACGTGCCAGAGACAAAAGGCATTTAATTAGCTATTGGTGAACAACGTGCGTAAGAAATATGTTAATTAATGGTAATACTTACCTAGAGCCTTAAAAGCTTGCATCTTACCTTATCATACACCATTCATTTGGTGGTGTTCACTTTGTGTTTTATTTTTTTAAAGTCCTGAAAAATACTGTTTTCAGGAGTGTGATTTTTCTCAAGGAAGGATACATGTTGGAAGGGTACAATAAATCACATGAAACAAAGACAATATAAACGTAATAAATAAAGTAAAGAATGTTTAAAATGCTGTTTCTCTTACATTGTTTGTTTTATCTTTCACTTTATGTTACTTAACAATGATTTGAGTGGTAGGCAGGGAGTTGCTCATCTTACATTGTTTGTTTTATCTTTCACTTTATGTTACTTAACAATGATTTGAGTGGTAGGCAGGGAGTTGCTCATCTTACATTGTTTGTTTTATCTTTCACTTTATGTTACTTAACAATGATTTGAGTGGTAGGCAGGGAGTTGCTCATCTTACATTGTTTGTTTTATCTTTCACTTTATGTTACTTAACAATGATTTGAGTGGTAGGCAGGGAGTTGCTCATCTTACATTGTTTGTTTTACCTTTCACTTTATGTTACTTAACAATGATTTGAGTGGTAGGCAGGGGAGTTGCTCATCTTACATTGTTTGTTTTATCTTTCACTTTATGTTACTTAACAATGATTTGAGTGGTAGGCAGGGAGTTGCTCATCTTACATTGTTTGTTTTATCTTTCACTTTATGTTACTTAACAATGATTTGAGTGGTAGGCAGGGTTGCTCAGTTGCTCATCTTACATTGTTTGTTTTATCTTTCACTTTATGTTACTTAACAATGATTTGAGTGGTAGGCAGGGAGTTGCTCATCTTACATTGTTTGTTTTATCTTTCACTTTATGTTACTTAACAATGATTTGAGTGGTAGGCAGGGAGTTGCTCATCTTACATTGTTTGTTTTATCTTTCACTTTATGTTACTTAACAATGATTTGAGTGGTAGGCAGGGAGTTGCTCATCTTACATTGTTTGTTTTATCTTTCACTTTATGTTACTTAACAATGATTTGAGTGGTAGGCAGGGAGTTGCTCATCTTACATTGTTTGTTTTATCTTTCACTTTATGTTACTTAACAATGATTTGAGTGGTAGGCAGGGAGTTGCTCATCTTACATTGTTTGTTTTATCTTTCACTTTATGTTACTTAACAATGATTTGAGTGGTAGGCAGGGAGTTGCTCATCTTACATTGTTTGTTTTATCTTTCACTTTATGTTACTTAACAATGATTTGAGTGGTAGGCAGGGAGTTGCTCATCTTACATTGTTTGTTTTATCTTTCACTTTATGTTACTTAACAATGATTTGAGTGGTAGACAGGGAGTTGCTCATCTTACATTGTTTGTTTTATCTTTCACTTTATGTTACTTAACAATGATTTGAGTGGTAGGCAGGGAGTTGCTCATCTTACATTGTTTGTTTTATCTTTCACTTTATGTTACTTAACAATGATTTGAGTGGTAGACAGGGAGTTGCTCATCTTACATTGTTTGTTTTATCTTTCACTTTATGTTACTTAACAATGATTTGAGTGGTAGGCAGGGAGTTGCTCATCTTACATTGTTTGTTTTATCTTTCACTTTATGTTACTTAACAATGATTTGAGTGGTAGGCAGGGAGTTGCTCATCTTACATTGTTTGTTTTATCTTTCACTTTATGTTACTTAACAATGATTTGAGTGGTAGGCAGGGAGTTGCTCATCTTACATTGTTTGTTTTATCTTTCACTTTATGTTACTTAACAATGATTTGAGTGGTAGGCAGGGAGTTGCTCATCTTACATTGTTTGTTTTATCTTTCACTTTATGTTACTTAACAATGATTTGAGTGGTAGGCAGGGAGTTGCTCATCTTACATTGTTTGTTTTATCTTTCACTTTATGTTACTTAACAATGATTTGAGTGGTAGGCAGGGAGTTGCTCATCTTACATTGTTTGTTTTATCTTTCACTTTATGTTACTTAACAATGATTTGAGTGGTAGGCAGGGAGTTGCTCATCTTACATTGTTTGTTTTATCTTTCACTTTATGTTACTTAACAATGATTTGAGTGGTAGGCAGGGAGTTGCTCATCTTACATTGTTTGTTTTATCTTTCACTTTATGTTACTTAACAATGATTTGAGTGGTAGGCAGGGAGTTGCTCATCTTACATTGTTTGTTTTATCTTTCACTTTATGTTACTTAACAATGATTTGAGTGGTAGGCAGGGAGTTGCTCATCTTACATTGTTTGTTTTATCTTTCACTTTATGTTACTTAACAATGATTTGAGTGGTAGGCAGGGAGTTGCTCATCTTACATTGTTTGTTTTATCTTTCACTTTATGTTACTTAACAATGATTTGAGTGGTAGGCAGGGAGTTGCTCATCTTACATTGTTTGTTTTATCTTTCACTTTATGTTACTTAACAATGATTTGAGTGGTAGGCAGGGAGTTGCTCATCTTACATTGTTTGTTTTATCTTTCACTTTATGTTACTTAACAATGATTTGAGTGGTAGGCAGGGAGTTGCTCATCTTACATTGTTTGTTTTATCTTTCACTTTATGTTACTTAACAATGATTTGAGTGGTAGGCAGGGAGTTGCTCATCTTACATTGTTTGTTTTATCTTTCACTTTATGTTACTTAACAATGATTTGAGTGGTAGGCAGGGAGTTGCTCATCTTACATTGTTTGTTTTATCTTTCACTTTATGTTACTTAACAATGATTTGAGTGGTAGGCAGGGAGTTGCTCATCTTACATTGTTTGTTTTATCTTTCACTTTATGTTACTTAACAATGATTTGAGTGGTAGGCAGGGAGTTGCTCATCTTACATTGTTTGTTTTATCTTTCACTTTATGTTACTTAACAATGATTTGAGTGGTAGGCAGGGAGTTGCTCATCTTACATTGTTTGTTTTATCTTTCACTTTATGTTACTTAACAATGATTTGAGTGGTAGGCAGGGAGTTGCTCATCTTACATTGTTTGTTTTATCTTTCACTTTATGTTACTTAACAATGATTTGAGTGGTAGGCAGGGAGTTGCTCATCTTACATTGTTTGTTTTATCTTTCACTTTATGTTACTTAACAATGATTTGAGTGGTAGGCAGGGAGTTGCTCATCTTACATTGTTTGTTTTATCTTTCACTTTATGTTACTTAACAATGATTTGAGTGGTAGGCAGGGAGTTGCTCATCTTACATTGTTTGTTTTATCTTTCACTTTATGTTACTTAACAATGATTTGAGTGGTAGGCAGGGAGTTGCTCATCTTACATTGTTTGTTTTATCTTTCACTTTATGTTACTTAACAATGATTTGAGTGGTAGGCAGGGAGTTGCTCATCTTACATTGTTTGTTTTATCTTTCACTTTATGTTACTTAACAATGATTTGAGTGGTAGGCAGGGAGTTGCTCATCTTACATTGTTTGTTTTATCTTTCACTTTATGTTACTTAACAATGATTTGAGTGGTAGGCAGGGAGTTGCTCATCTTACATTGTTTGTTTTATCTTTCACTTTATGTTACTTAACAATGATTTGAGTGGTAGGCAGGGAGTTGCTCATCTTACATTGTTTGTTTTATCTTTCACTTTATGTTACTTAACAATGATTTGAGTGGTAGGCAGGAGTTGCTCATCTTACATTGTTTGTTTTATCTTTCACTTTATGTTACTTAACAATGATTTGAGTGGTAGGCAGGGAGTTGCTCATCTTACATTGTTTGTTTTATCTTTCACTTTATGTTACTTAACAATGATTTGAGTGGTAGGCAGGGAGTTGCTCATCTTACATTGTTTGTTTTATCTTTCACTTTATGTTACTTAACAATGATTTGAGTGGTAGGCAGGGAGTTGCTCATCTTACATTGTTTGTTTTATCTTTCACTTTATGTTACTTAACAATGATTTGAGTGGTAGACAGGGAGTTGCTCATCTTACATTGTTTGTTTTATCTTTCACTTTATGTTACTTAACAATGATTTGAGTGGTAGACAGGGAGTTGCTCATCTTACATTGTTTGTTTTATCTTTCACTTTATGTTACTTAACAATGATTTGAGTGGTAGACAGGGAGTTGCTCATCTTACATTGTTTGTTTTATCTTTCACTTTATGTTACTTAACAATGATTTGAGTGGTAGGCAAGGAGTTGCTCATCTTACATTGTTTGTTTTATCTTTCACTTTATGTTACTTAACAATGATTTGAGTGGTAGGCAGGGAGTTGCTCATCTTACATTGTTTGTTTTATCTTTCACTTTATGTTACTTAACAATGATTTGAGTGGTAGGCAGGGAGTTGCTCATCTTACATTGTTTGTTTTATCTTTCACTTTATGTTACTTAACAATGATTTGAGTGGTAGGCAGGGAGTTGCTCATCTTACATTGTTTGTTTTATCTTTCACTTTATGTTACTTAACAATGATTTGAGTGGTAGGCAGGGAGTTGCTCATCTTACATTGTTTGTTTTATCTTTCACTTTATGTTACTTAACAATGATTTGAGTGGTAGGCAGGAGTTGCTCATCTTACATTGTTTGTTTTATCTTTCACTTTATGTTACTTAACAATGATTTGAGTGGTAGGCAAGGAGTTGCTCATCTTACATTGTTTGTTTTATCTTTCACTTTATGTTACTTAACAATGATTTGAGTGGTAGGCAGGGAGTTGCTCATCTTACATTGTTTGTTTTATCTTTCACTTTATGTTACTTAACAATGATTTGAGTGGTAGACAGGGAGTTGCTCATCTTACATTGTTTGTTTTATCTTTCACTTTATGTTACTTAACAATGATTTGAGTGGTAGGCAGGGAGTTGCTCATCTTACATTGTTTGTTTTATCTTTCACTTTATGTTACTTAACAATGATTTGAGTGGTAGGCAGGGAGTTGCTCATCTTACATTGTTTGTTTTATCTTTCACTTTATGTTACTTAACAATGATTTGAGTGGTAGGCAGGGAGTTGCTCATCTTACATTGTTTGTTTTATCTTTCACTTTATGTTACTTAACAATGATTTGAGTGGTAGGCAGGAGTTGCTCATCTTACATTGTTTGTTTTATCTTTCACTTTATGTTACTTAACAATGATTTGAGTGGTAGGCAGGGAGTTGCTCATCTTACATTGTTTGTTTTATCTTTCACTTTATGTTACTTAACAATGATTTGAGTGGTAGGCAGGGAGTTGCTCATCTTACATTGTTTGTTTTATCTTTCACTTTATGTTACTTAACAATGATTTGAGTGGTAGGCAGGGAGTTGCTCATCTTACATTGTTTGTTTTATCTTTCACTTTATGTTACTTAACAATGATTTGAGTGGTAGGCAGGGAGTTGCTCATCTTACATTGTTTGTTTTATCTTTCACTTTATGTTACTTAACAATGATTTGAGTGGTAGGCAGGGAGTTGCTCATTTTCATGTCAGATGTTGATGTTATCTGGACTTGCAACCAACTATGATAGATTTCTCCCTCACTCTGCCGTAGATGTAGGTAAATTAACCTTTATGTTTCATCAGTAATGACACTGATCATGTATTTTGTATAATATAAGACAAAACTATCAACTATATCTACAGACTAAATAAATAGGTCGTGTTGAATGTTTTGAGAAAGATCGTATTCAGTAGAATGTAAAATTAAACCTTTTTCTTAAATCTCGAAATGTACCATCGAAGAATCATAAATGACGTTCTGTGATATCATAACTGTTTCTGATGTTATTCATCACTTTGTAACTTGTGAAAAACAGTTAGATCCACATGTGATGGATTCATGACATCACATCTGCATGTTTGTAAACAAATAGCACTACTTTGACAACATTTGTCCAAGTTTTTCTCAATTTCTAGCTACAAATGGCAGGTTTTTTGCTTGAATACTTGGTAGATATTTGAAAAAACGGAACTGTTTTTGATGATATTCATCATTTTATAACTCTGTCAAATATCCTTACAACCTCTTTTCGTTCATTTGTCTCCACTATTGCAGCAAATTCAACTGTCCAATTTTTTATGTACTTTCAAATGGAGAAAAATAAAGTTCTTTGTGATGGAAAATGGAAATAAATGGAAAAATGATGATCCTTATTACAAATCTAAATGAAATCTACATGCACACAGAATAAAAATTTCATGAAGTTGAGGGCTGCACATCACGTAATAAAGTTTTTTCAGTATCATATAAGCAAGAGTTTCATTATGGTATGATGTTTGCATTATATATTTGATTAATATATATTATTTTTTGATATATTTTAAGAGACATAAACATTGTCTAAAACATAAAATATATAATGTTCCATGTATATTGTTTTATGGAAAATTGAAAATTTGAGAAGGAATGAATTCAAAGAATTAGAAATTATAATTGTAAATAGATAGTGAATTAGGCTAACGTTTACCATTTACATAATGACTTTTGTAGGCTTAGCAAAGTGAGGAAGGTTATGTATCGAACCTGTCTCACTTTTGTATAAGAAGTTTCCTTATTGACAGGGATTAATAGGTTAGACTGTAGATATGAGATTCTGTAGTTTGCATTCCATTACTAAAAATAAATGATAACAACCGTGCCATTTTCGTAAAGGACTGTGAGTACATTATAAGATTAATGGTCAAAATCCTACTTATTTGTCAAGTAAGAGTAGCTTAAGAGTTGGTGTTGGATGGTTGTCACTTCAAACTTGGTGGTTGCTGGTGCACATATTCCTCAAATAGCTTTGATATTCTGTTTCTCAGTGAGAATCCTGTTAATACCAGGATAATTCATGATAAAACAGTATTATTAATTACATATTTAATACAGATAAATATTAAAAAAAAAGTTGGTACCTATTAGTTCACAGCTTAAACATTTCAGAAAATTCACGTGCTTAACTGGATGTACTTTTAAAAATCTTTATCATTTAACTGTATAAGTTGGCTAGCCCTAGCTGTTGTATTAATCTGTTTTCAACAGAATCTGTTGTTCCTGATCGACCTAAAAGTCTCAGAGCGAGACCAAGTTCTACTTCAATATTTGTTAGTTGGACTCCTCCTCGCAATCAAAACATCATGATACGAGGTTACACTATTGGCTGGGGAGTTGGGTTTCCTGATGTCTACACCAAAGTTCTCAATGGAAAGCAGCAGCATTACACAATTGAATATCTCCGTAAGTGGATATATATCTTATTTAAGTTTCACAAGTAATTTATGTATTGATTTAGTTCAGATGTAAAGTAAGTTGATTGTGCCTTTCCTCTGTTTGATTTGATACACAAAGTTATATTTGTATATTAACATCTATAACTGACTAAGAAGTGTTGATGGAAAGCATACATAAGTTTCAAACAACGTTTCTATAAATAGGAGGTCCTTTAATGAATTGAAGCACATTAATATATTAGGGCACGATGTCGTAAAGGATTTTTTCTAGCACATTGTCTTATTGAATTATTGTACAATATTCTGGAAATACTACTATACAATAACCTATATAAAATGTAAAATCCAGTTCTATAAGATTTATGTAAATCTTGTAGGAATTTTGTGGTACTGTAATATGGTAATCATATAGAAGAAACGTGTTCCTACTTTTATAGGATATACCGTATGGTGCTTTAGTGTACTCCTAGTTAAACAACTTTTTATAAGGGTTAACTGTAACAAACTGCATGCTTTAGTTAAGTATCAGTGCTTTATACAGTGCAAAGAAAGTGAATATGTGTAGTTAGTTTCTAACTGTTACTCTGAAACAAACAATAATTAGGTTGGATTCAGTTGTCTTCATAATGATTTATTTAGTATTAATTGTATATTCACTTTTTTTCACCCTCTACTATACCTACTAAAAGATGTTTTCATTTTCAGAACCATCATCAGAGTACGTAATCAGTCTTAGAGCATTTAACCAAGTGGGTGATGGCAGACCAGTTTACGAAACAGTGAGGACACTTGTTAGAAGCAGTAAGAATTGAGAAGTTAAAAATAATCTTTTATTACAGACCTTCCTAAAAATGAGCAGAACAAGTACATTTAATTTTTGGTTATTTTAGATAAATTATCTAGCTTGAAATTAAAAATGATGTTGCTATTTGCATATGTAATAATACTTAGCTTACTAAATTGTATTTGTTGAATTCATAGTATTAATACTTTGTTGATCCAAGTTAGTTGTTCTGGATTTTTCGTGGGGTAAACTACCAATCATGATCTATAAGTTAAATTAGTTTTTTCTCTGTTTGTAAATTCATAGGAATAGATTTTTTAGTGAAAAGGTCACCTAGCACCATAGTAAGGACGTAATTCATTCTTTTTATTATTTCTTTCTTTGTTTCTCGTTAGGCTATGCGACTGAAAATAAAAAAGTATACATATGACTGAAGTATTTTTATTTTTTATGAATACAAATAAGTTTAACTACTAAACGTCCTATGAATACAAACAAGTTTAACTACTAAACGTCCTATGAATACAAACAAGTTTAACTACTAAACGTCTTATGAATACAAACAAGTTTAACTACTAAATGTCCTATGAATACAAACAAGTTTAACTACTAAACGTCCTATGAATACAAACAAGTTTAACTACTAAACGTCCTATGAATACAAACAAGTTTAACTACTAAACATCCAAAATTAGTTTAAATGTGAAGAATATTTCTTTGTAAAAACAGAATTGTAAAAGAAGAAAAGAAATTAGCTGAGGTTAATGTTATGTTAGTTTTTATTAAGTAATGCAACTGTTATGGGAATGTTTATTTAATAAATTTGAAATTTGAGAGTTTACTGTTCTTTTAATAGATGTAACTCAAAAGACTAGCAGTGGCATGTTTTAACACAAAAGGTCTCACGTGCCATCTATTTTCTAGCTGGCGTGTTTTAACACAAAAGGCCTCAGGTGTCATGTATTTTCTAGCTGGCGTGTTTGAACACAAAAGGTCTCACGAGCCATGTATTTTCTAGTTGGCGTGTTTTAACACAAAAGGCCTCAGGTGTCATGTATTTTCTAGCTGGCGTGTTTGAACACAAAAGGTCTCACATGCCATGTATTTTCTAGTTGGCGTGTTTTAACACAAAAGGCCTCAGGTGTCATGTATTTTCTAGCTGGCGTGTTTGAACACAAAAGGTCTCACGTGCCATGTATTTTCTAGTTGGCGTGTTTTAACACAAAAGGCCTCAGGTGTCATGTATTTTCTAGCCACTTAATTCATGTAGTTTTTAACCCTTAACTTGGGAGTCAGTCATAGAGACATCAATGGCTGTTTTGGCTGTGACAATCAATGGTGATTGACCAAGAATACTAAAGTTGCTTTTTGACAATAATTCAGTATTTGAACTTTTGAACAGTATTAGTTGGTGCTTATGGCTTCATCTCATGCAAACAAGTCTTTATTTAAATATTAGATGTTCCCCTGTTTGTGTCAACATTTTCACAAAGTCCCTTTTTTTTTGCAAAGTAAATCACCTAATCAGACTACTTCAAATGTTTATTATATGAAGCTTATAAACAGTTATATAACTCTGCATGAAAGAGAGTTAAAATTAATTATTTTAGTGATCTTGTAATGAGGATTGTGAAATATTTTAAAAGTCTGTTCAAATGAAGGTTATTATTAATTCATGTGAGTAGAAACTGTGGTTTATTAGACAGTGTAAAGGAATAATGTGCTGTTTTTGTAGCTGAGTGTAGATATCTTTTAATTAGGTTTAAAAAGTATTAAAAACACTTATCAAATCTACTAAAAACTATGTTTTCATAGCTTTATTATGAAAGTAAATATTGACTAATAATGTCATTGCATTGGAACAGCACCTGAACCACTGGTCCCAGTGTTGCCACCTGTGGGTTTGAAAGCTGTTGTGCTGTCTTCTACAACCGTTGTGCTCTACTGGACTGACACAACTCTTACTCAGAACCAGATTATTACAGACAGCAGGTTCTACACTGTTCGTTACACTCCTTTTAGTTATGAAGCCCATTCGAAGCCCCAGTTTTACAACTCCACTGACCTCAATTGTATGATTGATGATCTAAAGCCCAACACACAGTATGAATTTTCTGTAAAGGTGGTCTTAGGTCAACAAGAAAGCACCTGGAGTATGAGTGCCTTTAACACCACACAAGAAGCAGGTGTGTATAAACCAGTAAAAGAAAGGCTACTCCATTTTGTAGAACAAAACTCTGAAATTAAATGCATTCCTTTAGGTGGTTGTGTTTGATTCATTCTTAAAAAACTACATCCACCCATGTTTTGAAATATGTTGGAAGATGACACTTCTTTATTCTTGTATCAGATAAAGATTTACTTTAGGTACTTTAAAGAAGCTTGAAGAGATAGAAAGATGCTGTTGAACATTCTAAAAAAACTAAACAATATATTGTGGTAGTTTTTAAATATGGATTAAAGACTTTGGTCTTCAAATATATTTTATTCCAAAATCCTGTTGAAACCATTACGTGTCTCCTATAATTACTGTTATTAATGTGCTACGTGTCACCTGTAATTGTTGTTATTAATGTGCTGCGTTTCACCTGTAATTGCTATTATTAATGTGCTGCGTGTCACCTGTAATTGCTGTTATTAATGTGCTACGTGTCACCTGTAATTGCTGTTATTAATGTGCTACGTGTTACCTGTAATTGCTGTTATTAATGTGCTATGTGACACCTGTAATTACTCTTAATGTACTATGTGTCACCTGTAATTACTGTTATTAATGTACCATGTGACACCTGTAATTACTCTTAATGTACTACATGTCACCTGTAATTACTGTTATTAATGTTCTACGTGACACTTATAATTACTGTTATTAATGTACTACGTGTCACCTGTAATTACTGTTATTAATGTTCTACGTGACACTTATAATTACTGTTATTAATGTACTACGTGTCACCTGTAATTACTGTTATTAATGTACGATTACATAGAGATTAAAAAAATGAAGTAATTTCTGAAAGGAAAACTCCAACAGGTCTTATTCAACAGATGGTTCTCTAAGCAAAGTTAATGTTTGTATGTATCTCAGAACAGATGGTAGGGGTATTAACACTTATTGATAAGGAGAGAACAAAGTTTCGACCTTCCTAGGTCATCTTCATGTTAAGATCTTTCTTGTATTGTAGTTTGAAATTAAGGAAAATCATAGTGTACAGTCATGTGAAAAAATTATGACACCCTATGTAAGCCTGTGTATTTTTGGATATATAGATATTTAATCTCAATTTTAACAATAGTGAGAGATTATAGAAATATAACTAAACAATTAAAACTGAAGAAAACACTTTTCAAGATCTTCTGTAAATGTAATTCTACAAAAATGCATATTCTAACTGAGGATAAAGTTAAGACACCCCCAAATTTATTCCCACTTAAAATGGCTCAACTCACACACAGGTGTATCACACCAGGTGCACATGATTAGAAGATCGTTACTCAGCATTTTGAATGAGGCTTGCCCTATTTAAACCTCAGACATTTAGTTTGGTGTGCTCCTGACCGTTGAAGTGAGAGTGAGCACCATGGTGAGAGCAAAAGAGCTGCCTGAGGCCTTCCGAAAGAAAATTGTAACAGCTTATGAGTCTGGTAAGGGATTTAAAAAGATCCCAAAAGATTTTGAAATCAGCCATTCCACTGTTCGGAAAATAGTCAACAAGTGGAGGGATTTTAAAACAACTGCCAACATACCCATGTCTGGTCGTCCAAGCAAGATCACCCCGAGAGCAGACTGCAAGATGCTAAAAGAGGTCTCCAAACACTCTAACATGTCATCACGGGACCTACAGCAGGCTCTGTTGATGTGAAAGTGCATGTCTCTACAATCAGAAAGAGACTGCACAAGTTTAACTTGCATGGGAGGTGTGCAAGGAGGAAACCTTTGCTCTCTAAGTGAAACATCAAGGCCAGACTGAAGTTTGCCAGAGAAAATGAAGACAAAGACCAGGACTTCTGGAATAATGCTCTTTGGACAGATGAGTCCAAAATTGAATTATTTGGACATCATAACAGAGGACGTGTTTGGTGTAAACCAAATACAGCATTCCAGGAAAAGAACCTCGTACCAGCTGTGAAGCATGGAGGTGGAAGTGTCATGGTTTGGGGCTGCTTTGTTGCAGCAGGACCTGGACAGTTCACAGTCATAGAATCCACCATGAATTCTACTGTGTATCAGAGGGTGCTTGAGGATCATGTGAGAACATCTGTAAGAAAATTAAAGCTGAAGCAGAACTGGACCCAGCAACACTACAATGACCCAAAACATACCAGTACATCCACCAAGGACTGACTGAAAACTAAGAAATGGAGAGTCTTGGAATGGCCAAGTCAAAGCCCAGACCTTAATTCCATTGAGATACTGTGGGGTGACTTGAAACGGGCTGTACATGCAAGAAACCCCTCAAACATCTCGCAGCTGAAAGAATGTTGCATTGAGGAGTGGGGCAAACTTTCTTCAGACCGAAGTCAGAAACTGGTAGATGGCTATAAGAAGCGTCTCACTGCCGTTATTTCAGCCAAAGGGGGTAACACTAGCTATTAGGGGGTAGGGTGTCCTAACTTTTTCCTCAGTTAGAATATGCATTTTTGTAGAATTACATTTACAGAAGATCTTGAAAAGTGTTTTTTTCAGTTTTAATCGTTTAGTTATATTCCTATAATCTCTCAGTATTGTTAAAATTGAGATTAAATATCTGTATATCCAAAAATGTTACAAAAATATAAAGGCTTTCATAGGGTGTCCTAACTTTTTCACATGATCGTATTTGATAATACAAGCCAGTTAAAATTTCACTGATTGGATCTTTCTTGTATTGTACTTTGAAATTAAGGGAAATCATAATGTATTTGATAATACAAGCCAATTAAACTTTACATGATTGGATCTTTCTTGTATTGTAGTTTGAAATTAAGGAAAATCATAGTGTATTTGATAATACAAGCCAATTAAACTTTAACTGATTGGATCTTTCTTGTATTGTAGTTTGAAATTAAGGAAAATCATAATGTATTTGATAATACAAGCTAGTTAAACTTTACCTGATTGGATCTTTCTTAACCTAAAGATGATCTGGGAAGGTTGAAACGTTTTTCTCTCCTTATCAGTAAAAGATACATTCTGAGATACATTTCAAGTGGGTTTCTTGTCATCAAGAATCAAAAGTTAACATTTGGTGGAAATGCACACGATTTTCTGGTTTTTTAATAAGCATGTGTTTTGATTGTACAATAGTTGGCAGGGGCTAATTTTAAGCACAGTACTAGCTGTAAGTATTAATAGTTTGCAAAGGATTTTGTCATCTTTATGAAACAACATAAAAACATATAAATATTTTTGTTCATTATTTTCCTTCAAGCTCCCTCTTCACCACCACGAGATCTGACACTTGTACCTTCTGAAGATGAATCTTCAGTAGTGAATCTCCACTGGCAGCCTCCAAAGCAGCCAAACGGACTTATTACGGGTATAATTAATATGACAATTAATTATTTTTGTTTAACATTGTTCCATTAGGTGACAAAATGTACAGAAGAACTAAGACATGTTTTTTTTTATGGCATATTATGTGAACATTTTTGTGTAAACATTTTGGTATTTCTATGTGTCCATGAAAAATTGTTTGCCAAACTTTTTTTTAATATCATTAGAAAAACACTTCTGAATACTGTTACGTCAGACCTTGGAATTAACACTAGAATACTGTTACGTCAGACCTTGGAATTAACACTAGAATACTGTTACGTCAGACCTTGGAATTAACACTAGAATACTGTTACGTCAGACCTTGGAATTAACACTAGAATACTGTTACGTCAGACCTTGGAATTAACACTAGAACACTGTTACGCCAAACCTTGGAATTAACACTAGAACACTGTTACGTCAGACCTTGGAATTAACACTAGAATACTCTTACGTCAGACCTTGGAATTAACACTAGAATACTGTTACGTCAGACCTTGGAATTAACACTAGAATACTGTTACGTCAGACCTTGGAATTAACACTAGAATACTGTTACGTCAGACCTTGGAATTAACACTAGAATACTGTTACGTCAGACCTTGGAATTAACACTAGAATACTGTTACGCCAAACCTTGGAATTAACACTAAAACACTGTTACGTCAGACCTTGGAATTAACACTAGAATGAATTATAACAAAATATATTTGAGTAAAGGTAATTTGTTGTTACTGATATAAGTAGAATTAAGGTTAGATACTGTATTGTAGTTTGAAATTAAGGAAAGTCATAATGTATTTTATAATACAAGCCAGTTATGCTTGTTTTGGTGGTCTTTGTGTTACAAGTCATTATATTTAACTATTTTGTGAAGTAAACAACACTTTATAAATTGTTAACTTTTCTAATTTATTTATGAAAAACAGTTTTAAGAATAAGTTAGTATGTTTTAGAATAAAATACGATGCATTTCTTAAGTCTGTAATTCATGGTCTGACAATTATGTAATCTTAATGCTGTTTTAAGCTATACAGATCTTAATAACAGCAAAGAAAAAGAACCTAATTAAACTTGTTTATCTTCACGTTTGTAAATTTTGATAATTTGTGTTATTTTGAAGGATATGTCATCTTTTACACAACTGATAACACACAAAAAGATATTAACTGGGTTGTGGAAGGTGTTGTTGGAGATAAAATGACAACAACACTTAAAGGACTTACTGCAGCTACAACCTATTATTTCAAAATACAAGCACGCAACAACAAAGGCTATGGTCCATTTTCTCCAGAAGTGATCTTTGTCACAGATAAAAGTTAGTAGTAATCTTTATTTGTTTCCAAATCAAGTATTGTTTTTTATTAGTAAAAATTTGTATTTTAAAGAAAATGGAAGCACAAAACTATATATTTAACAGAAAATAACCTGGTAGAATTAATATTTGTACCCATATATACTACATGTGACTTTTTAAACCTTTAGGTTATATTTTGTTTATTTTACTTTTAAAAAGTGAATTTTTTTCATTAAACTATTTTTTAAATTTTAAATCTAACAAACTTTGTTTTCCTTTCAAAACAATTAACAGGCAAAGTACACGCAGTAGGTGCAAAAATCCAAGGTAATGTGATGCCATTGTTCATATTTCTATATTTTGCTAATATTAGATACACCTTAATAGAGTGGTTCCCAAGCATTTATTGTTTTAATATCAGTTTGTTTTTAAAATAACTAGAATGTCTGTGTTAGGATTTTGACAATTTAACTGTTGTTTTTTTTTACCTACCAAATTTTACTGAACAAATGATGCATTATATGGGTGTGACTATGTCAAGGTTTGAAAATCATTATATTTATAACTGGTCTAATTTAAGAATAAACATGCACACACACATACAGTAATTATATTAATTGAAGACATGAAAATTTTAAAGCAAGACACAATTACAAATATGTGTGTGTGTAACATTAAAATAGAACTCTTTGACAGTTTTTACATTATATCAATCTTGGAATGTATGTAGTAAACCAGACAAACACAGTAGGGAAATAACGTAACTTGATATTACTAGTTTACGTGTAAGTAAAAGTATCCTTTCATTGAGATGGTAATGTTCATCACACTTTGTTGGGGTCATTTACACATTCCAGGAACCTCCTTTTCATTTTACATGTCATAGGAATTTCCTCAAAACGTTTAAAAACAAGCCAGGGATCCCCAGGAAGACTTCATCTGGAAGATTAACATAAAGAAGACACTATTATGAGACAAAAACACAGTTGTTGTTTTAGGAAGAAAAAATAGTGAAGGATGACAAGGTCCACTGACTGACCTCTGGACTGGTCAGAGACAACTAAACGATGCAAATTTCTGACCCTGATAAAAGTTGGACACAGTTTATCTACAAAATTGGGTGACCTTGTTCTTTGTTAAAACCCTCAAGGACAGGTGTTCTGAGACTTTGAGTTGTGACCCCAAGAACTACTGGGGACCTTAAAGGTTGTGGCACTTAGAAGTCAAAGGGATCTGTGTATCTAGCTTTCAAAATGTGTTCTGAGTAAATGTGGCTAATGTAATTAGTTATTAATGTTTCTAGCATTGTTAGTCCACAAACATACTGTTAAGCTGCTGGGGTCAGTTATTTATGAAATTCCCAATAAATTAATATTGGTAACAAATATTTAGCCCATATGTTCATGTGTACAGCCCTTCCTTGCAGTACTATGGTTTTAAGAGAAAAATATAAAAGTGTGTGTTTTATGACAAAGTAAAATAGAAAACATGCTGTTAAACTGAGTAGCTTATTACTTTTATTGTATTCTAGTTGGCCCACAGGCCTCCTTAAGTAGTTAGGATTGACTAAATGGTGCAAACTTGAGTCCTGGCCTGTCTGTGTATGTGTTAACATCCATCACCCATAGTTGGCTGATTCAATTACTGTAATTTTTGGTATGGTAGCTATAAACTCTCTGATTCTGTATGTGGGCTATTTTGTTTTGGAATTTTTCTCTGAGAAGAGTGATAAAATATCCTGAAATAGGGCATATTCAATTCGTTTAAAATATATTTTTGACTTTCATCACCCATAGTTGGCTGGCTCAGTTACTACAATGTTTTGTATGGTACCTGGAAACTGTCCAACAACGCACATGGGCCACTTTGTTTTAGGATTCTTGCCTAAGAAGGGGGAACAACAAGTGCCTGAAATTGGGCACATTTCAAGTTTTTTATAGACTTTTGGCTCTAAATTTAAAGACAAGTATTTAATAAGTGTAAAATTAGGTCATTAGGACTTAATAAAAAAACAACAAGGGGATAATTATATAACATTTATTTATTCATTCAGTTTTTGTTTCCTTAATGGAAAACATAATTGGGAAATAAAGAACTGTTTTTATTTTAGTTCATGTTCAAACTTTAAGAAAGTTGTTCTCTCTATGTGTAACTTCAGAAACTGGCAGTGGGTTGACTAACACAACATTACACATCATCATCATCTGTGTCTCTGTATTTACCTTGCTGTTCATCACTGTTGTTAGCGTCATGGTGTGCCGAAGGCAACATGGCTGCGTTTTGAAGGGATCAAAGAAAGGGTAACTAGATATATATGTATAACCTAACTGTAAGAATGTTTCTGTTGGCCTTCTTCTAAAGTAACTTTGATAAGAAAAGCAAATTAGCGTACTTTATAGACTTAATTATTCAAGAGAAAAACATCATGTTTTTAAGAATAAAAGTAAAAACAGTAAAACAAATGAGGAGTAATTGAGCCATTATTGGTTAAAGTATAGTACATAGTATTTTATGTAGGACCATAGTAAGGTTTAAAGTATGGTACATAGTATTTTATGTAGGACCATAGTAAGGTTAAAGTATGGTACATAGTATTTTATGTAGGACCATAGTAAGGTTAAAGTATGGTACATAGCATTTTATATAGGACCATAGTAAGGTTAAATATAGTACATAGTATTTTATGTAAGACCATAGTAAGGTTAAAGTATGGTACATAGTATTTTATGTAGGACCATAGTAAGGTTAAAGTATAGTACATAATATTTTATGTAGGACCATAGTAAGGTTAAAGTATGGTACATAGTATTTTATGTAGGACCATTGTAAGGTTAAAGTATGGTACATAGTATTTTATGTAGGACCGTAGTAGGGTTAAAGTATGGTACATAGTATTTTATGTAGGACCGTAGTAAGGTTAAAGTATGGTACATAGTATTTTATGTAGGACCGTAGTAAGGTTAAAGTATAGTACATAGTATTTTATGTAGGACCATAGTAAGGTTAAAGTATAGTACATAGTATTTTATGTAGGACCATAGTAAGGTTAAAGTATAGTACATAGTATTTTATGTAGGACCATAGTAAGGTTAGTAAACTTTCATTTTATACAGAGAAGGGAAAATATCAGTAAAAAACAAGGGTATTAAACCACCTGACTTGTGGATACATCATGATCAGATGGAACTTAAGACTTCAGATAAGCAACTTGGTACTGAGGCTCCAATGACCACCACTCCAATTCCAAGGAATTCTCAAGTTTTAGGAGAAGAATCAATATTGGGAACTTTAGAGCTCAGAAAAGATTGCTACATTGGTTAGTATTTGTATACCTTTTCCTGATAGTGTCTGATCAGGAGTACCAATCTTTCCTGGAAGAAAGTTAATAGATGTTTAATGACTGAAATAAACGTTGTGCTATTTATTTGAAATCAAGTCATAATAAAAGACAGAGAATTTTATCAAAAATATCTTTGTCTCTTGATGAAGACAATTTGGAAGTTCGTCAAATTTGTGACTATCATGTTTGTGTCTGCCCAGTTTGAAAGCATGGAAGAACTAATAGCCATTGAGATTTTATATATATATATATATATTTGATGTATTTTTCTGAGTTATGGAAATGATAAAAGTTTAAGTAAACATGGTTTAAAATAACCCGAAATACTATATTTGGTTAATGACCAACAATTATAAGATAATATAATGATGGCCATCAATCAAATAGTTTTATTGTAAATGTTTTTATTATTATTTCTAACTTTATTTTCCTTTTGTTTTTCATATGGAAATGCTTTTTGGTTACAATATATTCAATCTAAAGTTGTATACTTCTCTTCAGAGTATTTTTTTTAAATCTAAGTGCTTATTTCATTTTATAGATAAAGCATTTCTGAAATGCATTTAAGAACTGTATGCAGTTAGGTAACAGGTTCATAATTAACAAAACACAGTGAAATATTTTATCTCCTTTATAATTTCTTAGAATTAAGAATTACAGATCGCTTTTTACGCACACTTACTCTGAAGTTTTTAAAGTTATTGACCAAATCGTATTCTTCTTTAATTTGATTGGGTTTTTGTTGATTTGCTAGTGCATAATACATTATCTGTGCTCAGACAACTTCTAGAAATCAAAACCTGAATTTTTACATTTTAAGCTCTGAAGCTTACTGTTCCCCCTACCCTGGGGGGTTGGAGGGGCACAATCTCCTAATAACATAGGAGTCACACAAAGAATGGTAAACAAAACTTCCACCGTTATTGCAGCCCAGCATGGTCAGGTAGTTAAGGCACTCAACTTTTAATCTGAGGGTCGCAAGTTTCAATCCCCGTCACACCAAACATGCTTGCCCTTTCGATCGTGGAGGCATTATAATATGACAGTCAATCCCACTATTCATTGGTAAAAGAGTAGCCCAAGGGTTTGTGGTGGGTAGTGATGACTAGCTGTCTTTCCTCTAGTCTTACACTGCTAAATTAGGGACGGCTAGTGCAGATAGCCCTCGTGTAGCTTTGTGCAAAATTTGAAACAAATCAAACCAAACCACCATTATTGCAGTTAAATTTACCAGTCATTTCTGAGGTTTCTTACATACCAATTAAATAACTTCACCAAGTATTTCTCTGCTGTTCTTTATACTGATTGCCGTAACAGGCGAACAGAGTTATTCAATAACATGTAATACACTGAATCCCCATTGGCAACAAACAGTGTGCAAACAAATAATTAATTTCAGAATTATCCAATCCTTTTAGACTATTGCCTACTTAAGAATTTTAATTTGTATTGGAAACTTTACATTTGTGACTGAAAATGAAGCATTATGGATTAATAATAAATGATTTCTGTTGTACTCTAACACATAAGAAGGAGATAACTACCTTTAAGGTAACTGCTTATTTTAATCATTTTCTTTTGGAATATATTAGTTGTCTGGTGGAACATTGCTTGTTTCTTTTGAGTTTGTATCCGATAAATGAAAACTGCTTAAGATAATGTTTTTATTTACAACTTCCTGTGTATTTTTTAACATACGTTCTTTAGATGTGATAATGAAAATAAGACTTCCATTAACTTATTTTGTATCCTTGTAATTAAAACGCATGTTTTTTGTTAATGACAATTTATGTTATAATTATTTCATTGGAAAGAATGCTTTTATGTTTCCTGACTAGTTTATTTACTATTTTTTCGTTTTAGTTCATTCCTTATTTACGTATATTTTCCCTTGTTTCTTTTGAATGAATGTGCATAGCAGATGGTAGAGGTGAGGAAAATACCAATAAATTCACTGATACCTCTGCATTTCACCATCGGGCTGTAAGGGCTAAACCATTAACTGTTCCTGTTGACTCTCAAACTCCGTCAAAAGAATGTAAGTTTGACTGCGTTTTATTCTACAACACAGTCGTACTAGAACTATAACACTTTAATTTTAAAAGCCCCAGCCAGAACTTTGAGTTTTCCTATAGTTACGATTAGTGTTAGGTTTTCATACACTTTAAGTGTAAGAATTTTTTGATGTTTAGATCATTGAATGTTGATTTGAATGCTGAAACATTCTTTACCATTAAAACTCGTATATTAATAATGATTATATTAGTGGTTGAAACGTCGTACCTGTTTAAAAACATATTTATTGTAAAAGCTATGTTTTGTGAATAACAAAATATATTTTACCAGTAATTAAACTCACAATAAACTATTATTCTTGTTTTCTATGTTAATTCTTAACAAGTATAATTTATGTATATATAATATAGAGGAAGGACTCCTAATAAGTAAGACAAATGCTCTGGTTTTACCTGTATGTAATATCTTAAACGTATTAGAGCAAGAGTACAGTGACAAACAAATGAGATTATATTCTATAGTCTTTGATGTATTCTTTACATTAGTTCCATGTGAGAATTGTGTGCCATGTTTTACTCCTCAGATTCTGTTAAATATTTTTTAGCTTGCATTAAACTATTAGGACAGTTAAATGTGTTTTCTAGTTATAATAACAGCATATTAGCAATTGCTATGAAACCAAATGTTAATAATAGTGCTTAATTTTTAGAAAACAAAACATATCTTTAGTGATAGATATGGGTTTGAATTTGAGAAGGTAAGAACTGAAAAGTTATTGAAAGAAATGTATGCGATGGAGCTAATACAGTGAATGTGTCTTAAAGTTAGTCATTATTCCTTTACATTTGAAAAAATAAAAATTCAAACTTAGTTGTACATCTTGGATCAAGCAGAACTATTACAATCAAGCCATGTTAATTCTGATGTTGATATACAGTTATGAATATTAAAAAGTTGTATAATTTACTGTATAACTAAATCTTTTATTCTCAGGTGTCACAACTGCTACTCTTGTTGCAAATGGAACGTTAGGTCAACATTATGATACTGTTAGCAGAGAAGAAGATCCATCTTTCTGTCCACGTAATCGGTACAGTAACCCTACACGTTTAACTGTAGACTGTAATCTGAACGGTAAGTTTTTATTCAGTGAGTGGGGTTTATGATTATTGTGCTCAACTGTGGTTTTGCGAGTCCACTGTTTACATCCTGTTATCAGAAACAAAAACCCTAAAAAACATTTTCCACATTTTAAAAGAGATAAAAATGTATTTCAGCTCTCTATCTATTAATTCTTTTATTCACCCACAGTGTGAACACAAAATACCATAGAATGAACAATTATCATCTTGTGAAAAAGTGACTTTTAAAACAACAAATAAAAAAACATGGTTACAATGATTACAATATTGAATTAAACATAATTTTGCAGACAAAAATAACATCAAGCCACTATTCACTAAGTCCCTTTGAACCTGAATAATTAGACAGGTAAATGTTGTCTACATTTAAATAATAAATTTTAACTGCTACTAAAGATTTACAATGTAGAACTGAAACTTTGCTTCTTTCAAAATGATTTCAATTCTTCTTTGTGTTATATCCCCTTATTGATGTATGGCTAATGTTTCTTTAAGTTGTATATCCCCATATTGAAGTATGGCTAATGTTTCCATGGATGTTGTTTTAAGTTGTATATCCCCATATTGATGTATGGCTAATGTTTCCATGGATGTTGTTTTAAGTTGTATATCTCCATATTGATGTATGGCTAATGTTTCCATGGATGTTGTTTTAAATTGCATATCCCCATATTGATGTATGGTTAATGTTTCCATGGATGTTGTTTTAAGTTGTATATCTCCATATTGATGTATGGCTTATGTTTCCATGGATGTTGTTTTAAGTTGTATATTCCTATATTGATGTATGGCTAATGTTTCCATGGATGTTGTTTTAAATTGCATATCCCCATATTGATGTATGGTTAATGTTTCCATGGATGTTGTTTTAAGTTGTATATCTCCATATTGATGTATGGCTAATGTTTCCATGGATGTTGTTTTAAGTTGTATATCCCCATATTGATGTATGGCTAATGTTTCCATGGATGTTGTTTTAAGTTGTATATTCCCATATTGATGTATGGCTAATGTTTCCATGGATGTTTCTTTAAGTTGTATATCTCCATATTGATGTATGGCTAATTTTTCATGGATGTTTCTTTAAGTTGTATATTTCCATAATGATGTATGGCTAATGTATCCATGGATGTTTTAAGTTGTATATTTCCATATTGATGTATGGCTATTGTTTCCATGGATGTTTTAAGTTGTATATTTCCATATTGATGTATAGCTAATGTTTCCATGGATGTTGTTTTAAGCTGTATATCCCCATATTGATGTATGGCTAATGTTTCCATGGATGTTGTTTTAAGCTGTATATCCCCATATTGATGTATGGCTAATGTTTCCATGGATGTTGTTTTAAGCTGTATATCCCCATATTGATGTATGGCTAATGTTTCCATGGATGTTGTTTTAAGTTGTATATCTCCATATTGATGTGTGCCTAATGCTTCTTTAAGTTCTATATCCCCATATTGATGTGTGGTTAATATTTTTAATGATGTAAACTTTTGCTGTAGATAGCTTGAAAGACTTAATGTTACCTGTAACATTAAACTGTATTATTATTTATAATATTTCTAGCTGAACAGTTTTAAATCACCATGTTAATTTAAAGCTGCCACCCCAGTGGCATAGCAGTATGTCTATGGACTCACATTTCTAGAAACCAGGTTTCAATACCCATGATGGGCAGAGCACAGGTAGCCCTTATCAAAATATGCTTAACTGCAAAGAAGTAATTAAAAACTTGAAATTAATGTGAGGGTTAGTTCATTACAGTATGTTTTTTAGTTCCTGTATACATACATATGTCATTGTGATCTCAGCTTATTGTTATCAAAGCATAACTCTAACCAATCCAAAGCCATTTTTAGCCTATCAAAAATGTTGTATGTGTGTTAAGGTCTTGGAACTAGGTTACAAATATTGTTTCACTTTCAGCGTGTTCTGATACACCTTCACTGCTGGCTTCATCAGCAGGTTATGATAGGTTATCTGCAAACCCACCTTCATACAATGGTACATTCATACCTAGTGACTGTGGTACTAGTGAAGATGAGAGTGGGAGTTATGGATCCTTTGGAAGAGGGCCCTTGGGTTACCCTTTAAGGAGTTTCAGTGTTCCTGAACCTCCCACATCGAGCACTACACAGCCACCAATTGGTATGTTGCACTAAATATCAGTGAGTGAAAACAGGATATAAAAATACAAGTGACGTGAATAAAGATAATTTTGTTATTGTATTCATTTTAATTTTTCAAGACTTTATGACTTGTTTCACTTACATAAGTAGGACCAGGACTCTGTGTAAGAGCACTTTAAGGTTGGCCTTCAAGACTTTATGACTTGTTTCACTTACATAAGTAGGACCAGGACTCTGTGTAAGAGCACTTTAAGGTTGGCATTCAAGACTTTATGACTTGTTTCACTTACATAAGTAGGACCAGAACTGTGTGTAAGAGCACTTTAAGGTTGGCCTTCAAGACTTTATGACTTGTTTCACTTACATAAGTAGGACCAGGACTCTGTGTAAGAGCACTTTAAGGTTGGCCTTCAAGACTTTATGACTTGTTTCACTTACATAAGTAGGACCAGAACTGTGTGTAAGAGCACTTTAAGGTTGGCCTTCAAGACTTTATGACTTGTTTCACTTACATAAGTAGGACCATAACTGTGTGTAAGAGCACTTTAAGGTTGGCCTTTTTTTATAAAATAAAATCTTTAGCCTTCAATCTTCTGTTATGCATTTTTAAAGAAGTTATGTTCATTTTTTTCTTCTCTAGTTGATAAACCCAAACTATCCACAAGTCCTCTGAAATTGGGTGAAATCGGTAATACCGCACTGTCGGGTCCTGTTTCTTCACTTAATGCTCGACCGGAGCCATTAATAACTGCTTGTAAACCTTTAAAGGAGAATGAATTACTGGTAGGGACAATTCCTTTTTATATAGATATATGTATCTGCTCTAAAGTATGTAATATGGGAAACATGGAACTTTTTAATAACTGTAATCTTGAATTGGAAACTTTTAATACTGTTCTATTTCAAATTTTTGTTGATTTCAATATGTTGTAAGCATCTTTTATCTTTTACATAAAAACAGTTATATTAGATTTTCTGTTTTGTATGACTGTTTGAAGTTTCTTACTTACATGTCATGTAAACATTTTTATTGGCATGTTGGTAATGCAGAATTTGCTATTATTAAACACTATGGTAATAAGTTCATGTTTTATACATTACATCTACATATTTATATATATAATAAATACAGTTTTCTATCTGGCATTTTGGCATCTCAAGTTACTGCTGTGAAGTGGACTTCCCTCTATATAAGAGACTGAGCAAGTTTCAAAAGCACGTATATTGGAAACAAAGTTTAATATAAAATTTTCCTTTTTAACTTGGTAGGAGATGAAACGTGGTATCTTCTCAAATGGTACACATGTAAATGATTTAATTTTTAAGTATGTAAATGATTCTGAAGAATATTCCTCAAGCCAACGTTAGGATACTATCGAATTTATGAAAAACAGTTCAACAGCTATTTTATTATAGTAAATGCATCCATGCCTTATGTGGCAATTATTGCAATGGTAATAAGAACATCAGTTGAAATGTTGGTCTACCAATGATTCACCTCTGACTGCAGCATCTAAACACTCACAGAATATTTGTAAGTTGTACCTTGTATACAACACACATTCAACTGGTGCGCTAGTTAGAAGTGTGTGCTCCACTTAGATACTTGTATTTTATTTCTTGGAGACCTAATCTTCTAGCTGCTGACATTAATGGGTTTATGCTTAGAAATGTCTGTAGGCTATGCCATTCTTAGTTTCATTTATCAAATGACAACTGGTGTAGGTATTGCATGTTATTTGAGTGAGAGAGTAACTTATTCATTCAAGTATAAGTTGTTCTTGATTAAAAGAAATCCACTTGAAATAAAAATGTATCTCAGAATGACTGGTATTGGTATTAACACTGATTGATAAGGAGAGAACAACGTTTTGACATTCCTAGGTCATCTTTAGGTTAAAATACCTTTGTTAACCTTAAGATGACCTAAGAAGGTCGAAACATTGTTCCCTATGTTATTTTAATAAATGTTTTAATACCCATACCAGCCGTCTTGAGATACAATTTTAGTACAAGTGGGTTTCTTGTCAGCATGAAGGGATTTTTCAGTCCATCTGGGCTGTCCTATTCACTAAATTCAACTAATCATATCATTCAAATATTTATCAAGCTTTTTGTCCAACTACTTAAAATTAACTGCATATGCCACATTCAAAGACAACCTGTTCAAGAGGTCAACCACATTATTAGAAAAATAAAACTGTCTTGGTTAAAGATGACTTTTACCCTGCCCAAACAGCTGATTTGTCATATAGAGTACAGTCTGTTTCTGACAGTGGATTGTGAGTGGGCCATAGACAGTTAATAGTTTGCAAAAGTTCTGTCTCCACTTACAGCAGCTGTAGTCAGTGGGTTAGATATGAATTAGAGTTTCTTATCTAGGCTTTAGAAATGGCTGACTCCTAATGATAAATGTGAACTAATTGATAGATAGGTGATCACCTATTGTATATTTACTTGTATCTGGAAGTAAGTTACATTATTTACCTTCACCTGATTTGTTATATCGGGAAATATTTATTATTGTTTAGGGTTTAAACTTTACCAAAGTGGCGAAGAACAAGATCTACTGTCTATCAAGTAAATAACTGATTGTAATCATTCACTGATTTATTCGTCTTAATTAAAATCATAAATATATCATTTATTTATATTAACCTATTGACTGCAACTGCTCTTAAACAAACACGAAATTTTGGCAAGTCATACACCATATCTACGACACATTTGCATTTATCTGCTGGGGACGGACTGTACTGTACGACCCTGCAGTCAATGAGTTAAGGGGGTGATTAGTTTTTAGGACAAGTTTCTGTTTCGTAGTCTTACTGTATAAGTTTTGTTAAAACTTCTCTATCCTTCTACTTGTAGATGAAAGATATTATATTGCTGAAGGTTCTTATTACTATATTAAGTTGTATCTGTTCCTAAGTGTTTTGGTTTTTGTTTCAGCCATCTTACAGCACGGAAGAACTTAATCAAGAAATGGCTAACCTGGAGGGTTTAATGAAAGACTTGAATGCAATAACTGCTTCTGAATTCGAGTGTTGACATTGTAAAATATTGTAAAGTGTGCTCTTTGTCATCAGGTGTTCGTACAGTGAATTAGATGTTACTGTCTAAGCTCACAAAATGCCTACTTTCTTGGTGAAAGTATGACACTCCATACAATAAATGTGAATTAATCACATTGTGCCAAAATTACGTTGGTTGATGTGTAGATAGTGTGTACATTGTTAGCAGCAGACTTTAAAAAATTTATTTTTTCTTTTGGTTTCCAATGTGTAGTAACACTTAACACAGTTATTAAACTACTTTAGTGGCTATTGTATGAAGTCAGAGTTTGCTCTGAATTTTATGACATGCCTTTTACAGTTTGGACAGACAGCCTCTAACAAATTATTTGTAGTCTCAAAAATATGTTTGCCTAACAGTATTTCACATGATAGCAGTCTCGTATCTCACGAGATAAAATTATTTTAGTATGAAACACAGGAAACTCTCTTTAGTGATGAATCTTAGCTTTATATTGTTGTTTTTCATACAAGAGACTATTACAGTTTTACTTTGTAGCATTAGTGGTATTCTGAGCCTGTACATATGGTTATAATACATATATATAATTTTGGATGAGAGATGTGTAAAGTACATAGCCAATTCTAAGCCAAGCATATTTGTTGACATTTTGTACTGATGACAACTAATAAAAGGAAAAAATGCTGAATTCTCAGTAGTTGGTTATTCTTTTAATGAGAGTGGGGGTGGGTAGCATTAAACTTATTTTCAGTGAAATTTTGATCTGAAAAAGTTATTATTCATGGTTTTTTTGATCTGAAAAAGTTATTATTCATGGTTTTTTTGATCTGAAAAAGTTATTATTCATGGTACGTTATTAAAGGGGCACGTTTTGTAAATTGAAAATGATCTTTGACTTCAATTGGAAAATATTTATCGTAGTTAAGTTCAAATACTTGTGTGTGTGGAACACCTTTCATCTCACATTTGTTTTAAAATGTGATAGAAAACTGTTTGTGGTTAAATACATTAGAAGCAAAATGTGGAATGCTGTGATTAGAGTCATTATGTGGATTAATGGACAGGTAAAACTCTTCATGAGAATTCTCCATATTTAAAAACCTCTTGCCCAACAAGCTTATTATAGGATAATTACATAATTATTATGTAAGCTTCCTAATCAACCATGAATATTGCTTGGAAAAAGTCAATAAAACATAAGAAGTGGGTCTTATGAAACATTTAGTTCAGTCATAACTCTGAATTACTCTAAGTGACAACTTGTGGAAGTAGCAACTGTTTTTATTCAATGTTCCCTTTAGACTTGAATCAAATACTAAAGTGTTTGTTTGTGGCCTTAACGACAACCTTCTTATTCTTCAGGTTCCACAGTTGTGCCTCACACCAACCACCATACTGGTACACACGTTAATGGTACAAGTGTTGGATTTACATCAAGAATTGTGTCTTACACCCAGCACCACACTGATACCTATATGTTGGCAATATTAGTGCACACACTAGTACAGATATGTTGACGATACTAGTGTTGGATTCGCATCCACAGAACACACACTTAGTTTTTTTAAACACATTAACTCCATATACCTCAACATTAAGTTCACCTATGAACATGAGAACACAAGCCAAGCAACATTTCTAAACCTCAAGATCACAAGAACCGATACACAATTCAAAACAGAAATCCATAGAAAAACTTACCATACTGGATTATACATTCCTTGGGACTCAGCACGTTAAGAAACCAAATAAACACAGCTACAAAACTATGCTCACCTAATAAAATTAATGATGAAATCAACAAAATAGAACAATGCTTCATCTAGTTTCCTTCAAAAACTGTTGAAAACATTACACACACCCAGACCAACAACAATAATACAAATTTAATGAAACAACTAAACATTACACTGATATTCCAGATATCACTGATAAATTAACCAACATTTGGGGGAAAAACAAAACAACTTACAACAAAACGTAACATTCTAGTAAACACTAAATTATTTCAAAAGCCAGGTACAAAACTAAAGTCCTTAATATCTAAACACTACACTGACAAACACAACACCAACATTATTTATAAAATACAATGCAACAACTACCATTTCTTTAACGGAGCAACAAGCAGAAAAATAGAAACCAGATTCAAAAGAAAACAAAAAGTACCTTCGCATATTTTTGAACACTACAAATCAAATAAACACAACAAATACAAGACACCTACATACATAGAAGCCCTACAAAACCAGACTATAATTAAACCATTATAAAGGAACATCTTTATACCTGTAATAATTAATAAACTACCATGTAACTACAACGCCCCCTACAATCCCGTACCTGTTTATACACGTCCATAAGATACGCACCCGTCAAGTTACAAACTTTCTCTTAACCTGGAATTATAACATTGCTTCGACATCACTTTAGATCTCTTAAAAAGAACAGTTTCTAATCATGGTTTAAAGTAGAAATGATAGCTTTAACAAATGTCGCGAGGGTCCTGCCTTATAGTGACAAATTTGTTAGCTCCCGCTTGTACAGCGGTATGTCTACGGATTTACAACGCTACAATCAGGGGTTCGATTCCCCTCGGTGGGCTCAGCAGATAGCCCGAGGTGGCTTTGCTGTAAGAAAACACAACACAATTTTGTCCCCCGCTAGTACAGCGGTGAGTCCACGGATTTACAACGCTAAAATCAGGGGTTCGATTCCCCTCGGTGGGTTCAGCAGATAGCCCGATGCTCTAAGAAAACAAGACAAATTTTGTCAAATTGAATATCTCCGGTTACCACTATTTCATTGCCGTGTAGTTTATTTCGTACACGTCCAGTTGTCAAAACAAGAATAGTACTAACCGTTTGGGTTGATTAATATTTTTCAATTCCCACACAAACAGTCATACTGTTCTTCTATTTTAAAACGAAAAATGTATTGTTTGACTGAACCTATTTCCTTTCATAATCACCGATAATGTGTGGTTCCAATTTAGAGTTATGCAATTTATTCTAGATCAAATAATTCATTTTTTTATTACCCCAGTAAATCTCATGAAATACAATATTAAACCAATGTTTGTTAATGAAGCACGCACAACTTAACTCTTGTAGAATTATTTTTGCTTTGTTTTGTATTTCGCGCAAAGCTACTCGAGGGCTATCTGTGTTAGCCGTCCCTAATTTAGCAGTTTAAGACTAGAGGGAAGGCAGCTAGTCATCACCACCCACCGCCAACTCTTGGGCTACTCTTTTACCAACGAATAGTGGGATTGTCCGTCACATTATAACGCCCCCACGGCTTAAAAAGGCGAGCATGTTTGGTGCAACAGGGATTCGAACTAGCAACCCTCAAATTACGAGTCGAACGCCTTAACACACTTGGCCATGCAACTGTGTAGCTTTGTTCTCAACCTAAAAACAAACAAACAAAGGAAAAAAATGTTTCACAAACCTTTGAGTATATTTCCTTAATTATGACTGCAAAATACCAAATAAAGCTAGTACAAAATATGGAAACGGCTTAAATAGATAATGCGAAAAAACTTTCTTTTAAATGTGCCACGTTTCTTTGTTCTATAACGTATATATGTTTCCGTGTCTCTGAAAACGAACTGTATCTGACGGTGCGCATAATTGTCAAAACTTTGTATATTTTGTCATAATGAGGTTCTCCATTGTCCCCATTCGAACCGTCTATAAACTTTGATTTTCTAAAAATGGGTTCCTACCAACTGATTTAAATTAGTCACGTATAATAATAGGTGAGTAGATCACTTGGTAACAAAACTACATAAAAAGCAAAATATTCCTACTAAATGTACGTATTATTCATACCCAACAAAAAGGAACCGTGAATCTAAATATTTACTAGTAATTTATTTTTAGTACCTTTTAAATTTTGTTTGAAAAACAGCAACATAACCAGTAACTTGCTAGTTTTACAGCGTTTATTTCCATCCCTGTTTTAATCACTTGTACCATTATACAGTAATGTGTTGTCTGTCAGTCGGTCAGTAGTCACTAAAATAATATTGCATAATGGATGCTTAACATTACAACTTGTAGTCATGAAGTCAGCAAAACGTGTGCTTACCATGAATCACGAGAATAATTGTGCTCTCTGTATGCTACAGCATGACATATGAACTTCGAAAGCAAGATATGTTGAGGTACATCTTGTAAAGACCAGTGATTGGAGCTGTAAGTGCATCAATGCTATTTAGATGCAATGAAGGACACGGGTGATGGTTTAAACAGCAATGATTCTAAACTTTCATAATATTAATTTGTTCAATTTTAAGAATGCAGACAAATGAAAATAGGACGTCATTTGAACTTCAAAGGTATAAAAAACATTTTTAGTTTTAAAACTACACAATGGGTTATATGTTTCCTGTCCTCCACTGGGAATCAAACCCTGAATTTTATTATGCAAGACCTGCATTTTACTGCTGACTTGCCAGGGGACTTAAAACCCTTTACCAGTGAAGGCTCAGAAAATTATTTAATAAAACAAGCGCCCTGACAAACACTTTGATGCTTGCCACCAAGGGCGTAGATCCAGGGGAGATGGAAGGTATACATCCTCCCCTTCATTTTAGGTGGGGGTATGATGCATACAATCACCCCTCCTACAGTTTGGTCTGTTGAATTGTTTTATTGCATCACAGGCCTACAAATTGTGTTTATTCTTGTGATTGTCGTCTTCTTACCAATCGAATTACATAATTAGGCCTAGATGTAGGCATTTTAGCTTGTACATCTTTAATATAAGCGTGCTTCTAAGCTTTTCGATCTAAGCGAAAGTTCGTAAGTATCAGTCAGTAGGCCTAAGTTTACGTGCAAGTATCGTGGCAACAAGATTACTGTGACTGCATGTTTACAGCTTTCAGATTCACGTAATCAGAGATTACCAACTTGCAAAATGAACAGTCCAAATGAGTGGTTGCAAAAATCATTCCCCCATCGGGTATAAAAAATCTACGGCTCTGCTTGCCACACAGCCGATGTTACTTTTGTTCTCTCTCTCTCGGTGTTTGGGTATGATATGTTCGAACCCGTACTTATGTGGTCTTGCAGTATTTGATAGTGATAGTTACTTCATTTTTGGGTCAGAGTGAACTGAATATTACTCTAACCCTTTTCATGTATTGTGATACATATATTGGTATTGTATCAGCAAGATGTCAAGTTTGTTGGCGGCACGTTTTAAATTTTTTTTCCCATTATATGTATATATATATATATATATATATATATATATTGTTTGTTGTTTCTTTCTTTGTTTTTTGAATTTCGCACAAAGCTACTCGAGGGCTATCTGCGCTAGCCGTCCCTAATTTAGCAGTGTAAGATTAGAGGGAAGGCAGTTAGTCATCACCACCCACCGCCAACTCTTGGGCTACTCTTTTACCAACGAATAGTGGGATTGACCGTAACTTATAACACCCCACGGCTGAAAGGGCGAGCATGTTTGGCGAGACGGGGATGCGTTCCAGCGACCCTCAGATTACGAGTAGCATGCCTTAATGCGCTTGGCCATGCTGGGCCGCATACATACACACACACACACATACATACATTTTTTATTATATATATATTTGTGTTTAAAATATATATTGACTGGGGAGAGATGTTTAGGACCAACTTCATCATGTATAAGGTATCAATCTAGTTCGCATAGTAATTGGTTTTTCATCCAATTTTTATCGAAGTACGATATTGTACTATATAGGAGTCTATCTGGTGTCGTTGGTATGTTCGAATATTTGTGAATGAACTGAGATGATATAGTTCTTGGAAGTCTGTATGCAGTTGTGAGGAGTTTGTTTTGGATTGTTTGTAGTTTGGTTTTAATTATTTTATTGCTTACAGTTATCCATGCTGGAGCTACGTAGTCTATTACTGGTCTAATGTATGTTTTGTAAATTTTTAGTATGTTATCTGTAGATGCTCTACTGTCCTTGTCAGTTAGACTCCTAGCATAGTTGGTTCTTCGCCAGACTTTACTTTTAATTTCGTTTATATGGTTAATCCATGTTTATTTTGAGTCATAGGTTAGACCTAAAAGTTTTACCGATGTTGCAATGTACCATTCATATATAATTCTGGCTGTTGTTTTTTGTGTTTTGTCAACTTCGTAAAGACTACAAGTTGTGTTTTTGCTGTGTATATTTTTATTCTATATTTTTGACAGTATTCGCTTATTCTATTTAATTAAGGTTGTATGTTTGTGGCTGCTATAGTTGGTGTTGTGGTACTTTTCCAGACTGACACATCATCTGCGAATTGTGAAGAGAATCCATGTTTAGGATCCTTCAATGGCAAATTGTTTACATACATGATGAACAGTATAGGACTAACCACCCCTTCCTGAGGGACACCAGCTTCAGGAGTAAAGTATTCAGAAAATGTTCCTTCAACATTTACTCTACATTTTCTATTTTCGAAAAGTTAGATAACCAGCGAATAATTCCACGCGATAGTTCCATTTCATTCATATGGAACCATAGACCATTGTACCACACAGTGTGAAATACTTTCTCAATGTCAAGAAAGCAGGCGACAGTACATAGTTTTTTATTGAAGATATTTATTGTAGTTTCGGTTAATCTGATTAAGTGATCTCTTGTTTGTCTGAATTTCCTGAATCCATTTTCTTCTTTTGGTAATTTTATCTCCAAGAATGTGGAGAGTCTATTACTGATTATTCTTTCGAGAATTTTGCTTATACAGCTGGTCAAGCTGATTGGTCGGTAGCTATTAGGTTTGTTTGCTGGCTTTCCTTCCTTATGGAACATTAACATATTATTGAGCTTCCAAGAAACTGGGATGTATCCTTAGGATAGAGATAGATTGAAAAGTGTTTTTAGGTGGTCAAACAATTTCGGAGTGCCCTTTTTTAGAAGGATGGCTTGTATTTCATCTTCACCTGGAGATTTGTTTTGTTTTTTATTGATTCAAGAATAGGGATATTTCTTTCGTTGGTATCGTGTCTTCATAGTTTGTGATGTGTTTTGTATTTGTCTCAGACAGGGGCGTAGCCAGAAATGGCCATTGGGGGAGGGTTAGTTTGAGTGCTTGATACAAGCGCCGCAGGCGCGAAGTCATGCTAGGGGGTCCGGGGGCATGCCCCTCCGGGAATTTTTTAAAATAAAAACATAAAAGAAAAGCCTGAATTATGCATTCTAAGACCATCTTTTTAGCAGAATTAGGTGTTTGTCTTATTTTTTTAATCATAAATAAATATATAGGCCTATATATAACTTAAAGTTATCAGGCCCAACAAAGTAGGCCTACAGTTCTGTCATCAACATATAAAACATAGAGTCACACAGGAGAGTGCAAAATATATGTATAGTGTTTATAATCTGTATTCAAATATCATGGACAGTGTATGTTCAGATTCCATGGATTTCAAAAATTACCTTCACAAATAAACAGTGGGTGTCACTGACAGGCTGGCAGCACCATTGCGCTAAACTAGTACTATTGGCGCCATCTATAGTGAGTAATTCACTATAGATGGCGCTAATGGTACTGTGAATGTGACGTTGACAAACAGAAGTTGCGATAAACAATCATTCACTATGTCAAGCCTGAAAAAGCAAAAGACACTGCATGGGTTTTTAAACCCATTCATGAGGCTGAACCTGATCAATCTGCTGCAGTCAATCAGGTTGAATCAGAATTGTCAACTGAATTGTCAGAATCATCACCGTGGCTTTCTACCAGTGCTGCCACTATCATCTTAGGTCCACTCTGGGACATTGGAAATTACATTTCTGATGATGTCAGCATTGGTAGACAGGTAAGTCGACTCCTCATTATATTAATTTTGTATTAAAAATCATGCAAACACTCTGCATCGTTGGCTTTCACAGTGGAGATGGCTACTCTACAGTCAACATGCAAAGGGTGCTTTCTGCAAGTACTGCTGTCTTTTTGCTCCTGATGGTGCTGGTGTTGAAAGCCAGAAATTGGGACAACTAGTGAAATTTCCATACACAAAATGGAAGAAGGCTGTTGAAGACTTCAAAGCACATGAATTGACATAGTACCACAAGACAGCAAAGATAAAGCTAACAATTTTCTACAGGTCATAAACACAAGTTCATCTGTGCACTTGCAGCTTGATGCAACTTACAAGCAAGAAATTGAACAGAACCGGCAATATTGATGTTTATTATTGATACTGTAGGGGAAACATGGTTTAGCTTTGAGGGTAAATATGATTCTGGTTTGTTGGTAAAACTGATGAGAAGCCCATCAATAATGATAGGAATTTTGGGGCAATTTTGAGCTACAGGGCAAAGGGTGATGTCAGGCTTTCAGCAAGCCTCAAGAGTACAAAGAGGAATGCTACATATCTGAGTCTTCAAGTTCAAAATGAAATCATCAATGCCTATAATACTCATGTTCTTCATGCTTAGGTCAACAGGGTTAATGCTGCAAAGTGTTTCTCAATATTAGCTGATGAAACAACAGATATTTCAGGCATTGAACAGTTTTCACTGTGTGTTAGATAGTTGTATGCCAACGACAACTCTGTTGCAATGAGAGAAGATTTTTTGCAATTTATACCTGTTTATGATGTGACAAGTAGAAACTTGGCCGATGTTATCATAACCAATCTGACAAAATATGGTATTGACGCGAGGACAAGGGTACGAGGGTGTTGCCTCTAAGAGTGGAAAATTCAGTGGTGTCCAGAGACATATAACTGATAAATTCCCACTTGCACCCTATGTACACTGCAGTGCCTATTCCCTAAACTTGGCAATTTCTGATGCTTGTAAAGTAGTTCCTGTGCGAAATTGCATGGGAGTAATTTCTAGCATTGAAAACTTTCTCAATACACCCAAATGAAAGCACGTTTTGGCTCTTTCGATGGAAAATAAAGCACCTGAATCGAAAAAAAAGTATGAAATGTCTCTGCCCCACCCGGTGGGTTGAGAGGCATGACTCAGTCATTGTCTTTCTAGAATTAATCCGTGCAGTTGCAGATGCCCTTGAGACCTTGTCAGGTTGGCAAGACAGAGATTCTGCCACACAAGCTAATCAATTGTTGTGTTCTATAACACAGCCAGAATTCATCATCACTCTACTTACCATTGCTAAATTGTTTTCCTTTAGTTTACCTCTGTGTAGCTTACTGCAGCAACAGAACATTGATTTAGGTGCTGCGATGCATCATGCAGAAATAGTGGAAGATTTAATCCGTTCACCCAGAAATAATACTGTGAATGAATTTAACAACATTTTCTGTGAGGCTCAAACTCTGTGTAGTGAGCTTCAAATTGACATCATAATGCCAAGGCAGGCTAAAAGACAGATGTACCATGCTAACCCACAAACCACTAGCCCTGAGGAGTACTTTCGTATTGTTGTATTTGTACCATTTGTTGATCACTTTCTTTCACAAATATGTGACTGTCTGTCCAGTCACAAAACTCTCCTTACAAACTTCATGTGTCTACTACCATCAAGATCTACCACAGAACGGTCAGAACCTACAGCACAACAATGTGACCAAATTAAAGAGTTGGTCAATATATACAAAGGCTGTCATTGACAGCACTTCACTAGATGCAGTAGGTGAACTTAAGGTTTGGTTCAAATCACTTGCGAACAGACAAAAAATGTCATAGATGCATAAGCAATGCAGAAATGTTCCCAGTCATTTCTAGACTGTTGAAAGTATTTGCCACGCTGCCTGTGTCAACAGGCTCAGTGGAGCGTTCGTTTTCAACTCTCAGAAGACTCAAAACGTATTTGAGAATTATCACCACTGAAGATCGATTGAATGGCCTGGCCTCATTATACATTCACCGTGATATTAAAGTTGAACCAAACTGTGTTGTAGAAATATGTATTTATATCTGGATCAGAATGAGTTTTAAATGTATTTTGAAGTTGAGCTTTATGTTTGATGTCCTTTATATAATTTTAAATTTGACAAATATTTCATGTGATAAATAATTCAATTAAAGATTAAATAGTTTGAAATTGTTTTCTATGCAGAGTAACTCATTTCCTTTTTTGTACCTTAGGCCTGATGAAGTTTAAGGATGTAGTGAAACATTACTCTTTTGGGTGTTTTAAAGTTACTGTTACCTAATTACACTCAAATCACCTTATTATACTGAATTCAGAGCTTTCATTTTCCTCTGTAATAAAAAACTTAATATAAACTATACAATAAATAGTACTAGAGTAAGTATCGTAAAGATTTGTTTTACACAATATTTATTCATATTTTTTTAAACCTGTGTAACTGTCATACTTTATAGACTTGTTATAATATTTCATTCTGGCATAAAAGGTTTAAGAATTGTATTTAACGTTAAGCCTTAATTTTTCTCCCGTGAAAGTCCGAGCTCAAATGTTACAGTTTTCTATCGTCGAGACATGCAGGTACACCATTGTGCAAATTAATTGAAACAAATAGTCATTTTACAATATTTTCAGCATGGCGGCCGGTGTAGCCTCGCTGGACCCGCTGATTTTCTTTAAGTCATTTTTTTTTCACACAGACGGCGTCATTAGCTGTGTTTTGCAGTACGGTCGATCTATTTTTGGGATATATAACGAAATTTTGAGGAATATTACGTCATTCGAAATTGCGTTAGAAAGGCAAGGAGACCAGTCAAAAAACAACTTCTTACCAATTCAAAGAAGAAAAAACGGTATCAATGGGGTCTGAAATACAAGAACTGGATGCAAGAACAATGGAGGAAGGTGTTATTCAGTCACGAAACTCATTTCTTCGTAAAGGGTCAAAGAAGTCTGCATGTTCGCAGATCTCCAGGTGAGAAACTTCGAGAATCTCACATCAATCAGTTCGTAAAACATCCCTTGAAGAAGATGTTATGGGGGTTTTTCAGTTACTATGGCGTCGAAGGCTTACATATCGAAGAAGGTATGACGTGAGGACCACAGTACATCGAAGTTTTGCAGAGAAGAGTCGTTCCAGAATCGAAAAAGAGATTTCCAGATGGATCTGGCATTTTTCAGGAAGATCTGGCTCCGTGCCACACATCGAAACTTGTGGAAATTTTTATGAGCACAATGCGAATAAAGGTGCTGGACTGCCCTGGAAACTCTCTGGATTTAAATCCTGTTGAAAATCTTTGGGCGAATTGTAAAGAAAGACATCGGGGAAAAGACTGTACTACGAAAGACAAGCTAATTGAGGTCATAAATGAGGTGTGGCACCGCGATCCAAAAATTAGTAAAGATTACAGTCAACTCATGGACTCGATGCCAAAGCAGATTAATGATTTTCTGAAAAATAAAGGCAGTCATGTCATGTATTAATTTGTGAGTAATTTTTGGATTCTCAAAAATAAAATAAAAAAAAATGAAAAAAATGTAATTTTCCGTCTTGTTTCAATTAATTTGCACAAGAGTGTAGATGTTTTGTAATCTTTGTTTGAATAGTTTTTACATTACCAAGGGTGTAGATGTTTTGTAATCTTTGTGCGAATAGTTTTTACATTACCATGTCTTTGTAACATTCACCATAAGTTGTATAATATTTTTCTATGGCTCACCATACTTTTAATTAAATACAATCAAACGAAACCATTGCTATTGAAAGACTTTAAAGTATTATAATTTTAAAACATATGTTAGATCATAGAACTTATATTGGACTTGAATGTCTCTTCATATATTTTCATGTTAGAGTATAGAACTTATACTGGACTTGAATGTCTCTTCATATATTTTCATGTTAGAGTATAGAACTTATACTGGACTTGAAAGTCTCTTCATATATTTTCATGTTAGAGTATAGAACTTATACTGGACTTGAATGTCTCTTCATATATTTTCATGTTAGAGTATAGAACTTATACTGAACTTGAAAGTCTCTTCATATATTTTCATGTTAGAGTATAGAACTTATACTGGACTTGAAAGTCTCTTCATATATTTTCATGTTAGAGTATAGAACTTATACTGAACTTGAAAGTCTCTTCATATATTTTCATGTTAGAGTATAGAACTTATACTGGACTTGAAAGTCTCTTCATATATTTTCATGTTAGAGTATAGAACTTATACTGGACTTGAAAGTCTCTTCATATATTTTCAGAAATGTTGCATTACTTTAGCTGCCAAAACACTTGGAGATCATAGAGTTTTATTATGAGGACTGTTTTCAATCAGTGAATCTTAATAACTGTTGATGAAGAAAATAAACAGGTTTTGATAATCAAGTCTAGCTTTATTTTATGATTGGTACAGTTATGAATGGTTTGAAATCACTCCAAATTTAGCTAACGTTCCAGCAGTTTCAACTACAGAAATTAACTGTGAAGTTTAATAAAACTTAATGCGTTATGGAATATCACATATAGCTAAATATAGAAATGTTAAAAGCATTCTAATGGACTAGGTAATATAATACACATATACTTTATTTGTAAGAATAGAATGCAGGAAAAAGACATACTTTTATCATTTTATACAGTTTCACATAAGAATATTTGTTATTTTAAATCAATTAGTATTGGAAACAGAAAACCTGTTAAGTATTATATCCAAGATTAGATGTCTTTTCACACCTTTTATAAGAATATGAAACAAGTATACATACATAAGAGTAATATAATGTTATGTTTTTCTTACAGATCGATACAATAGTGTTAATAAAGTTTCAACTGCATACATTGAATGTGTTCAAAATGTTTTCTGTCTTGAAGTTTGTAATGAAAATTTAATTTTGGAGTACTGAATGGTAACAATTTATGTAGGTTTTTATCAGGTGCTCTGTGGTTAACCTTTACCTTCATTATTTCACAAAATATACAAAGAAACGTGTTTTATTCCAATAGCTCAATAAATTTGGAAGGTGGTTCTTTTCTTGATAGCTATTTATAAATAAGATTTTATATACAGGTATACTGCTAGTCAGGGCTTAAAATTTTGTTCTCCTAATAACTGCAATTCTAAAACTCTAGGAATAAATATACAGTATTTGTAGCAACTAGCTTCATGTTGAACTCACTTGCAGAATATATCAGATCACCCATACATTACACTTTAAATTAATATTGTTTTCGTTAATGTATCGTAGATTCCAAATTAAAGATATTCTGTTAAAAATAGACTAATTAACAGAAAGTGGTATTTAATATTTAAAAAAACAATTTGAAAAGTTCGTGGAGTCCAAGCAACAAGTATAATAATAATGTTTTAAAACTAGCACAGAAACGAGTGTAAGCAAGTCCTACTTGTAGCTTTCAACATGACAAAACATTCAGAATTCATGGTTATCTGTATATATACACAACATAAAATAAAACATTATTAACCTTATTCAGAAGTGTACAAAATATGAATCTCTTGAAAGTTAGGTGTTATGTTAAAGGTAACTATGTATAATATTGATAACTGTTTGTCTGTGAGGACCAAAACAAAGAAAGCTACATTTACCTTGATACTGTTTAAAGTATGGCAATACATACATTACCTAGATATTAAACTAACAGCTACATCTGTCAGATAAAGCAGTTTCTTCACCCAACAATTTTTCTTCTGCCTTTTCCAGTTTCAAGTTCTCCATTTCTTCAAATCTGTTAGCCTGTGTAAAAAAAAATTCATTTTGTGCATCCACAACTCACACGTTGATTAGATATTGAAATTAATAGCACAATGAAACCCCACAACAGTATGAAAACAGAGTGCTAACATATCATAGGTTTAAGGGTGAATTTTTTTGAAATTGTTGTTTATAATATTTCATAGAAAACAAGCTTCTAGGAAGATTTGATCTACTATTCACTCATTATGTTTATTGTTAAAAACATTTCTAAATACATCTGTCCAGAATTGTTGTGAAAAACTGTAGGATAGGCTATCTCCAATTTTGAAATAATAGACAAGAGGGTGGGGACCTAGTCAACAACACTTACTGCCAATTCTTAGGCTATGCTTGTCAGACTGAATAGTGGGATTTGATTGTTACTCTTATAACACACCCACAGCCTTGAGTATTTCTGTTCTGTTTATTTGTGTCTTATACAGCAATGCCAGAATAGGCTACCTGTTGCAGAGAATAAAACCCCAGATTCTAATACTGAAAGTCTGTAAACTTATCACTGAGGGTGGAGTTTTTTTGTAACGTGAACCCTTTGATTTGCAGTTTGAGCAGGTAAATCATGAGGCAACATGTCCTTGACTAATATATACATATATTTATATAAATGGACTTTTTAAATACTATAATACTACAGTGATAAACATCACATTCTTAACTTCTTACTCAAGTGAATTTTCTTGTTAGTTTATAATTGCCTTCAATGTGTTTTTAATTGATTTCAGTGGTGGAGTGGATTAGTAAGTTTTATACTAAAAAAAACAAGTTTCATTTAAATAGTGTAAGTTACTTTAAACTTGAGCTGAATAAACTGTATAAATAAACAAATAGAGCAGTTCTGTGAAAACTTAATACCTGTAGAGCAAGTAAATATTTCCAGTGTGTGATTTCAGATGAATGTACGAGTATCTCGAAAGGTCTGGTCGTACAAGTGAAGTTTAATTCACACAGAAGAGACTTAGGTGTGGGGACTTCTTGGTCACTTTGTATACTTGTGTTGTATAGCATGCAATTTTCAACATAGATTTTTTTTTTTTGCATATTTCAGTGAAGCTGCAAAACTGTGTGTGTGACACCAGACCTATTTATTTACTTATGATAACAAGAAACTCACTTCAAGTAAAAATGTATCTCAGGACAACTGTTATGGTTATTAAAACTTTTACTAATAAGGTTGAAATACTGTTATCTGCTTTATCAATGACAGTGTTAATACCCATACCAGCCGTTCCGAAATATGTCGTTATTTACTTTTTATGTCAACAAACTTGTACATACATAGTCCCTCTATTGTCATTGGACCATCATTATTAATTCCCCTTACAATCTTAAACACTTCAATCAGATTTCCCCTAACCCCTCTTCAACCTCTCCATCCAAGGCACCATTCTAGTAACCCTTCTCTGGATCCTTTCCAACAATTTAATATCTTTCCTAAGGTGAGAAGCCCAGTCACCTTTACAATGAAGTTATAATCTCTTCAGACTTGTACTCAATGTTTCTGTAGATACAACATGAAATCCTTATGCCCAACCACTATCAACAGCACACTGTGCAGATGGCTTAAGTGACTGATCAACCATAACATCACAGTTCATTTTTTGATAACACTATTAAGTTTTATTCCCATCCAAAATATACTTGTAATCCAAGTTATGATAACCCACAAGCATTATCTTACATTTATTATAATTAAAGCCATCTGCTATTTATTTTCCTAACTCAATAAATAGTCTAATTCCTTCTGTGAGTCAACAGCACCCTCTTCACCGCTAGCAACACCCAAGATGTTCCCCCTCTGGTACGTATTTCAAAATTATAGACAGCTTTGGAAATAAATACTATATACAAATATATACTGACTTTTCACATAGTTATATAGCTACTAGCCTTTCTCTCTACTCGAAGTGACTCGGCACATGTATGAAGTTTATGATATTAAAAAAAAAAACCAACTCAAGGTGGACACAGCATGGACAGCCTGTTGTGCAGCTTTGTGCTTAATAATAAACAAACATTACTAACAGAAATACCACAAGCAATACAAAGGCCAGGTAGAAACTGGAACAGTTGTATCTACACAGCTTATTTCTATATCAAATAAATTTCTGGATACACTTTAGCTGCCCTCCCCTTATTTTTATTTTTAAACAAGGAAAAACTCACTTTATTTTCTCTTTGCTCTCTAATGACTCTGGCTATTGTTAAAAAGGCACCATCAATATTGATGTTCTGTTTACAACTGCATTCAAAGAATGGAATGTCAAAACTATCTGCCATCTGAAAGACATTGATATGAATCATTAACACGTGAGAACAACGTCCAACATCAGGATCATCTGGCAAGAATTTTTTTTAAAATCATTTAAGTATTTCTTAAAGACGTAAGTAGTTTAATAAAATAAACACAAGTAAGAAGGTGATTATAATAATACAGAGTAATGAATATGTTTACCTTTATCCCTCTTTCTTTGTCTACCTGTCGTAGATGGGATGCGTCACATTTATTTCCAACTAGAATTTTCACAACATCTGGTGCAGCATTCTACATGTGGATGAACAAAAACATAAATACAAATACAATGCAATCTAATTAATTAAGATTTTTAACAAAATAAAAATATTTATATTTCAATATTTCAGTTTTACAGATTTCTAGGAGCGTGAAAGTGTTTTTACTTAATGATTTAACAGTACTTAATCAAACATTTATGTGTGTAATATATATTTACAATAACAAAAATCAAGTTAGTAAAACGATATATTTTAATAAAATGCAATTTTTAAGCGAAATGTAAATATGTATATGCTGAATTATGTTATTACTTGATATTCTAAATTTTAAATGTTTATGTCCTTAGAATACACAAAATCTATTCTAGATGGTGAAATTATATCGAGGAACACGGTGGGACAGCACAAAGTGTGAATTTTCAATGCTAAACACATGAATTCGATTTCTCACGGTGGACACAGCTTTGTGGATTTTCTATCAGAAAAACACAGACTACGAGCAAACCCACTTTCTTAGGTTTCTGTGTTGTAATATTAAGCCTAAATAAATTGAAATTCACGCATTGTTATTGTAAATAAGCTGACAATCAACCAGTTATTAATGAAGAATATTATTTTTCTGTAACATTACAAGGATAATACATTAATTTATCTTACCTCCTCTATATTTCGGAACCAATAAGAAAGATGATTGAAGGAGTCCATATTTGTTACGTCATACATAATCAAAATTCCCTGCGAATAAGTAAGATAAATAAACTGGAATTAATGTTGACGTTAACTACCGAGTTATATCTATTTATTTTCAGTGTAGAGATTATTTACCACGTTATAGGCCTCAAACAGAGCCATATAAAAATAGAATAAAATAAAGGTTTATAAAGCTCCATTTTACTAATAATGCAGAGTAATATGTGATTTCACAAAACGTAATAAGTTAATTAATAATACGTGTAAGTTCCCATACCCGCTTGTAAAATTTTCATGAGGAAATCCATTACTTTATTTGTGATGACAGGAGTTTTACAACTTAAGTTCTGTTAATGTTAAATGTAAAGGCTTGAATTATATCAAATGTTGCAAAATCGTTTTATTTCCACAGTTGTGAATTGCACAAGTATGGTAATATCGTGGCTATAATATTTAAAATTTTGGGAAGATATATTTGGTTAAAAATATGACTTGACCTGAAACTTTTTAGTTTTTTTTATAAGGTTTTATAACCAGGTTTGAATTTTAAAAAATCATAATGGAAATAAATCTTTTTATAAATTGTAAAGCTTTAATTGGGAGACATGGTTAAATTATTACAAGCATATGGATAAGGAAAGAATTATCACTAAATAAAAATGGGACTGAATGTGGACATATCATTTAATCGATTTTCCATTTTGTCCATTGAAAGTTTGGTGTTTGAACAGAATCTCAGCTTTCATCAGGATACCTTTCCTTTAAGTGAAGAAGTCAGTAATGTTATGTGACCGTTAGCCGATCAAGTTATATGTCCTCTTACATCCCTGTCTTGTTTGGTTTATTTTCTCAAATTCAGTAGCCAACCCTATACGGCTTTTTTATTTAGCATTAAATATTTCTTTGTTTACTTTTTATAAGATAGCAACCCCCGCTAGTACAGCGGTGTGTCTCCGGATTTACAACGCTAAAATCAGGGGTTTGATTCCCCTTGGTGGGCTGAGCAGATAGCCCTTTGGGGCTTTGCTATAAGAAAAACACGAAAACACATTATAAGATAGCGCATTGAGCTACTAATTTATGATATGTATTCTAAAGCTTTATCAATTTTATATATAATAATAATAAAATATATGGACAAAGATCGTGAAGACTGGTTTGCTTTACTAAATAATTATTAATTACAATTACTGTTAGAACAAATTAGACATTATGCTTGCTGAAGAAAGATGATCATGAAGGAAAGTAAGAAATCTCGTTTTTTTTTTTAGTTATTCTTCTGTTTTCGAAGTTGAAACGCTCCAGATAGCTGAAAAGCGTCATATACATTGGAGATAGAGAGAAAATACTAGGTAATTCTTTTAACACGGCCGTCCGTGCTATCCTTATGTAGAGAGCGTTAGCGTACTTTTCGATTATGAAAGGTAAATTTTAAAACATAATCTAGAAATTTCTTCAGTGACGTCAAACATTAACAAAATAGATATGAACTGATTAAATATCACAAGCTATATATATATATATATGGCTATATATATATATATTTAGACAAAATCATCAATACCTTAAAACTATATATGTTCCTAATATATTTTTCTCTAATGTAACAAACAAAATACATTATATTTGTCTACGACTGATGAAATTTAGCGGTTTGGGGCGAACGCTGTCAGGCTTAGCCGTTAGACGTATGTAAGTATTTACTGGAAATTTGTTCTTTCTCTTATATACTCAACGCTGAAACTGCAGTGACGGCTTATGGTTAATATATAAGAAATTCCCATTAAAAATAACAAGTCTATTCTACTTCAATTGTCGCATAACCAATGCACCTTCTATACACATAGTCGAGATGAAAACGCCACATAGCGGCTTGAATGAACAACAACATATGTACTGGATACAGCTTAAATTCAGTTATTTCTCTGGTCGGTTTCTTGTTAAACACATGTAGTTGTTGAAAGAAAAAAAAACACATAAACAAGTAGGAAATGTGTACTGCACTTTTCAAAATACCTTGCACGTAAATTTCACACCCATTTTAAAATATGGCTTGCACTAAAACGCATCTCATGTGCTCTTATTTTAAAGAAAGGTTTACGTAACGCTCTCTAAGCCTACCTAAGCCTGTAATTGCCGGTAATAACCCAGTCAACTTCCTCAAACGTTAACAGTTCGTGACGGAAACTTGGCCTTTTTAATTATGGGATTAGACAGAGATTCTAAAGACACGTTGAGTCTACTGTTTGCACGACTTCAAATTAATTAAAAAACTATAATCCAACGTCTGAATTATTACATTTTAAATACGTTTCCTGCAACCTTTCGCCAGGCTTCGTTTCAGAGAAAGTTACAGAAGCTTCGAAAGACTAAAACGGAAAATAAAGTATTTAAAAAAGTACATGTACATTACAGAAGTACAAAATAAACAGTATCATAAAAAATAAAATAATAAATGACTAAATAAAATAAACAAGATTTATATAAAACGTTTATTATGAATTTATAAAATTATTTTAATACTAAGTAATGGCCACAGTTGATGAAAGAACTAGATATTAAACAATGTAAATACTATAAAACTATTGATAAAAAAGTATGAAAAAATTGTGCTGAATTGTAAGTACCAAAAGGTAAAATAAATATTTTTATACAAACATAGAGAACAGATCGAACAACATATTTCAAATTTGAATATATACTTCAAGCTTATACTTTCAAAGTCAAAATATATTTTTACGTGTTTTTTTTTTTTTAGCCGGGGTCCGGCATGGCTAGGTGGGTAGGAGGTTCGACTCGTAATCTGATTCGAATTCCCCATCACACCAAACACGCTCGCTCTTTCAGCCGTCGCGGCGTTATAGTGCGTGCCCAATCCCAACATTCGTTAACAAAAGAGTAGCCCAAGAGTTGGCCAGTCTTGCCCTGCTAAATCACGGACAGCTAGCGCAGATATCCGGAAGTAGTACATCTAAGAACATCTTTCAAAAGAGGGCGCTTACGTCACGAAGTGAATGATTGTTAGAACTGAAACGTTTAGATTATCTCCGTTTTCGTTTTTCTGTTTTATTTATCTGAGGTGTTCCCAAAATATGTGACGAAGTTTGCTTTATGTTTTTACAGTACACGTCCCCTTATTTTATCAAGAAACAGGTATTTTGTTCCTAGCTTTTGGTGTTATGGTCGAAAACACAAACGAGCCTCATACATGCTTTATTTAGAGCAGCGAATACAATAAACTAACCCCGCCCCACAGTGGTACAGCGGTATATCTGTGGACTTATACTGCTAAAAACCGGGTTTCGATACCCGTGGTCGGTAGAGCACTGATAGATCATTGTGTAGTTTTGTGCTTAAATACAAAACAAATAAACCAAACAAATATACAACTATTATTGTTGCTATAGAGATGGAGTAATGAGTAATATAGTTCATACGAAAAACAAAAGATAACCACTACTTTAAGGAAGTAAACTTGTTTATTGTACATTGTGTCTGCAACTATGTACGCGAACAGACTTGTCGAGTTGAAAGTAGGATCTTGGCTGTATAAAAACCTAAACGTGTTAACTTGTTTAACATAGTATTTATTTGTCATTCTGGAATACATTTAATCTCTGATGTGAAGCCGAAGATCGTTTGATACGTCACTTGACATAAAATGTAGTAATATATACGTTGACTTTCCTATTGTGTGCGTGTGTGTGAGTTTCTTGTGCCATAGCACCTCCGTAGTGAGCCGTTATTCTAGTTACAAACTAAACAACTAACTTACCATGGCTCTTCTTTAGTAACCGTCATTCTAGTTACAAGCTAAAAAACTAACTTCCTATGGTTCTTCCATAGTGAGCCGTTATTCTAGCTACAAACTAAACGACTAACTTACCATGGCTCTTCTGTAGTAACCGTCATTCTAGTTACAAACTAAACAACTAACTTACCATGGCTCCTCTGTAGTAACCGTTATTCTAGTTATAAACTAAACAACTAACTTACCATGGCTCCTCTGTAGTAACCGTTATTCTTGTTATAAATTGAACAACTAACTTACCATGGCTCTTCTTTAGTAACCGTCATTCTAGTTACAAACTAAACAACTAACTTGCTATGGTTCCTCCATAGTGAGCCGTTATTCTAGTTACAAACTAAACAACTAACTTACCATGGCTCCTCTGTAGTCACCGTTATTCTAGTTATAAACTAAACAACTAACTTATCATGGCTACTCCTTCGTGAGCCGTTATTCTAGTTACAAACTAAACAACTAACTTATCATGGCTCCTCTGTAGTAACCGTTATTCTTGTTATAAACTAAACAACTAACTTACCATGGCTCCTCTGTAGTAACCGTTATTCTTGTTATAAACTAAACAACTAACTTACCATGGCTCCTCTGTAGTAACCGTTATTCTAGTTATAAACTAAACAACTAACTTACCATGGCTCCTCTGTAGTAACCGTTATTCTAGTTACAAACTAAACAACTAACTTACCATGGCTCCTATGTAGTAACCGTTATTCTAGTTACAAACTAAACAATTAATTTACCATGGCTCCTCTCTAGTAACCGTTATTTTAGTTACAAACTAAACAACTAACTTACCATGGCTCCTATGTAGTAACCGTTATTCTAGTTACAAACTAAACAACTAATTTACCATGGCTACTCCTTCGTAAGCCGTTATTCTAGTTACAAACTAAACAACTAACTTACCATGGCTACTCCTTCGTGAGCCGTTATTCTAGTTACAAACTAAACAACTAACTTGTCATGGCTTTTCTGTAGGAAGCCGTTATTCTAATTATAAACTAAACAACAAACTTACCATGGCTTTCTGTAGTAACCGTTATTCTTGTTATAAACTAAACAACTAACTTACCATGGCTTCTCTGTAGTAACCGTTATTCTAGTTATAAACTAAACAACTAACTTAACATGGCTCCTCTGTAGTAACCATTATTCTAGTTATAAACTAAACAACCAACTTAGCATGGCTCCTGTGTAGTAACCGTTACTCTAGTTTTAAACTAAACAACTAACTTACCATGGCTCCTCTGTAGTAACCGTTACTCTAGTTATAAACTAAACAACTTATTTACCATGGCTTCTCTGTAGTAACCGTTATTCTAGTTATAAACTAAACAACTAACTTACCATGGCTTCTCTGTAGTAACCGTTATTCTAGTTATAAACTAAACAACTAACTTACCATGGCTCCTCTGTAGTAACCGTTACTCTAGTTATAAACTAAACAACTAACTTACCATGGCTCCTCTGTAGTAACCGTTATTCTAGTTATAAACTAAACAACTAACTTACCATGGCTCCTCTGTAGTAACCGTTATTCTAGTTATAAACTAAACAACTAACTTACCATGGCTCCTCTGTAGTAACCGTTATTCTTGTTATAAACTAAACAACTAACTTATCATGGCTCCTCTGTAGTAACCGTTATTCTAGTTATAAACTAAACAACTAACTTATCATGGCTCCTCTGTAGTAACCGTTATTCTTGTTATAAACTGAACAACTAACTTACCATGGCTCCTCTGTAGTAACCGTTATTCTTGTTATAAACTAAACAACTAACTTACCTTCGTAAGCCGTTATTCTAGTTACAAACTAAACAACTAACTTACCATGGCTACTCCTTCGTAACCGTTATTCTAGTTACAAACTAAACAACTAACTTACCATGGCTACTCCTTCGTGAGCCGTTATTCTAGTTACAAACTAAACAACTAACTTACCATGGCTCTTCTTTAGTAACCGTTATTCTAGTTACAAACTAAACAACTAACTTGCTATGGTTCCTCCTTCGTGAGCCGTTATTCTAGTTACAAACTAAACAACTAACTTACCATGGCTCTTCTGTAGTAACCGTTATTCTAGTTATAAACTAAACAACTAACTTATCATGGCTCCTCTGTAGTAACCGTTATTCTAGTTATAAACTAAACAACTAACTTACCATGGCTCCTCTGTAGTAACCGTTATTCTAGTTATAAACTAAACAACTAACTTACCATGGCTCCTCTGTAGTAACCGTTATTCTTGTTATAAACTAAACAACTAACTTACCATGGCTCTTCTGTAGTAACCGTTATTCTAGTTACAAACTAAACAGCTAACTTACCATGGCTACTCCTTCGTGAGCCGTTATTCTAGTTACAAACTAAACAACTAACTTGTCATGGCTTTTCTGTAGGAAGCCGTTATTCTAATTATAAACTAAACAACTAACTTACCATGGCTCCTCTGTAGTAACCGTTATTCTTGTTATAAACTAAACAACTAACTTATCATGGCTCCTCTGTAGTAACCGTTATTCTAGTTATAAACTAAACAACTAACTTATCATGGCTCCTCTGTAGTAACCGTTATTCTTGTTATAAACTAAACAACTAACTTACCATGGCTCCTCTGTAGTAACCGTTATTCTTGTTATAAACTAAACAACTAACTTACCATGGCTCCTATGTAGTAACCGTTATTCTAGTTACAAACTAAACAATTAATTTACCATGGCTCCTCTGTAGTAACCGTTATTCTAGTTACAAACTAAACAACTAACTTACCATGGCTCCTATGTAGTAACCGTTATTCTAGTTACAAACTAAACAACTAATTTACCATGGCTACTCCTTCGTAAGCCGTTATTCTAGTTACAAACTAAACAACTAACTTACCATGGCTACTCCTTCGTGAGCCGTTATTCTAGTTACTAACTAAACAACTAACTTGTCATGGCTTTTCTGTAGGAAGCCGTTATTCTAATTATAAACTAAACAACAAACTTACCATGGCTCTTCTGTAGTAACCGTTATTCTTGTTATAAACTGAACAACTAACTTACCATGGCTTCTCTGTAGTAACCGTTATTCTTGTTATAAACAAACAACTAACTTAACATGGCTCCTCTGTAGTAACCGTTATTCTAGTTATAAACTAAACAACTAATTTACCATGGCTCCTCTGTAGTAACCGTTATTCTTGTTATAAACTAAACAACTAACTTATCATGGCTCCTCTGTAGTAACCGTTATTCTAGTTATAAACTAAACAACTAACTTATCATGGCTACTCTGTAGTAACCGTTATTCTTGTTATAAACTGAACAACTAACTTACCATGGCTCCTCTGTAGTAACCGTTATTCTAGTTATAAACTAAACAACTAACTTACCATGGCTCCTCTGTAGTAACCGTTATTCTAGTTATAAACTAAACAACTAATTTACCATGGCTCCTCTGTAGTAACCGTTATTCTTGTTATAAACTAAACAACTAACTTATCATGGCTCCTCTGTAGTAACCGTTATTCTAGTTATAAACTAAACAACTAACTTATCATGGCTACTCTGTAGTAACCGTTATTCTTGTTATAAACTGAACAACTAACTTACCATGGCTCCTCTGTAGTAACCGTTATTCTTGTTATAAACTAAACAACTAACTTACCTTCGTAAGCCGTTATTCTAGTTACAAACTAAACAGCTAACTTACCATGGCTACTCCTTCGTGAGCCGTTATTCTAGTTACAAACTAAACAACTAACTTACCATGGCTACTCCTTCGTGAGCCGTTATTCTAGTTACAAACTAAACAACTAACTTACCATGGCTCCTCTGTAGTAACCGTTATTCTAGTTACAAACTAAACAACTAACTTACCATGGCTCCTCCTTCGTAGAACCGTTATTCTAGTTACAAACTAAACAACTAACTTACCATGGCTCTTCTGTAGTAACCGTTATTCTAGTTATAAACTAAACAACTAACTTATCATGGCTCCTCTGTAGTAACCGTTATTCTAGTTATAAACTAAACAACTAACTTACCATGGCTCCTCTGTAGTAACCGTTATTCTAGTTATAAACTAAACAACTAACTTACCATGGCTCCTCTGTAGTAACCGTTATTCTTGTTATAAACTAAACAACTAACTTACCATGGCTCTTCTGTAGTAACCGTTATTCTAGTTACAAACTAAACAACTAACTTACCATGGCTACTCCTTCGTGAGCCGTTATTCTAGTTACAAACTAAACAACTAACTTGTCATGGCTTTTCTGTAGGAAGCCGTTATTCTAATTATAAACTAAACAACAAACTTACCATGGCTCCTCTGTAGTAACCGTTATTCTTGTTATAAACTAAACAACTAACTTATCATGGCTCCTCTGTAGTAACCGTTATTCTAGTTATAAACTAAACAACTAACTTATCATGGCTCCTCTGTAGTAACCGTTATTCTTGTTATAAACTAAACAACTAACTTACCATGGCTCCTCTGTAGTAACCGTTATTCTTGTTATAAACTAAACAACTAACTTACCATGGCTCCTTTGTAGTAACCGTTATTCTAGTTATTAACTAAACAACTAACTTACCATGGCTCCTCTGTAGTAACCGTTATTCTAGTTACAAACTAAACAATTAATTTACCATGGCTCCTCTGTAGTAACCGTTATTCTTGTTATAAACTGAACAACTAACTTACCATGGCTCCTCTGTAGTAACCGTTATTCTTGTTATAAACTAAACAACTAACTTTACCATGGCTCCTTTGTAGTAACCGTTATTCTAGTTATAAACTAAACAACTAACTTACCATGGCTCCTCTGTAGTAACCGTTATTCTAGTTATAAACTAAACAACTAACTTACCATGGCTCCTCTGTAGTAAGCCGTTGTCAGTGTTCTAAACCGCTCCTGTCCAGCTGTGTCCCTAATATAGAGAAGGAAAAAAACACGAGTGACACTCAATACAAGTTACTCTAATTATAATTGAATATGAATGTTAACAATAAGGACGATTTTGTAACCGGATGTTACTCTAATTATAATTGAATATGAATGTTCACAATAAGGACAATTTTATAACCGGATGTTACTCTAATTATAATTCAATATGAATGTTCACAATAAGGACGATTTTATAACCGGATGTTACTCTAATTATAATTCAATATGAATGTTCATAATAAGGACGATTTTATAACTGGATATTACTCTAATTATTATTCAATATGAATGTTCACAATAAATACGATTTTATAACCGGATGTTACTCTAATTATAATTCAATATGAATGTTCATAATAAGGACGATTTTATAACTGGATATTACTCTAATTATTATTCAATATGAATGTTCACAATAAATACGATTTTATAACCGGAAGTTACTCTAATTATAATTCAATATGAATTATCATAATATGGACGAATTTATAACCGGATGCTAACATTTCCATTTACATTACTACAGATTGCGACTTTATATTTGTATTTTACTTTTATGGGAAATCTACTAAAAGTTATCACCCTCGTGCTTTGCTTTGAATTAATGGCCCGAGGGGGTAGGCAAACGGCAAGTCAGCAGCATCCTACTACCCACCATACACACTACGTCATTGAATGCCATGTTTTAAGGCATCCACAGTTTAAAGTGGTACTTCGCGGGTTCGAACCTAGTCTCGCCAGCTTGATAATCCTTGGTTGTACCAAACGTGAACTCGCTCGGTTCACGAATTTGAAATAAACAGCTTCTATTAGTAGTGAATAAAACTGGTCAACACTGAAATGTTTGTTTTTTGTTTGCATATCATAAATAAACTTTTAAAAAACAGTCATAACGGATATCGTGTTTTTGTAAACACTTTCGTTGTTATCTTAATAATAACCACGAACACTATCTTCATTAGGCAGAAATGATTCATGTGCGTTGAGTAATATTACGGTTGTTTTATTTAAAACAGTGAACTTGGCAAATCAACGTAACATTTACTAATCCTATAGGTGTAATGCAGTGAAGCTTGCTCAAGAGTAGTTCTTACTATATTTAGTTCAGTTACAAGTGTATTATTTCTTACAGTTTATTTACTTTGATTATGTATTTATGTTTACTATCCATTATTCTATAAAAGTTTAACTAAAAATACATAACTATATAAAACTTAAATTTATAAAAATAAAACATTAAGTTTCTTAACTACAAAATTATAGCGTCTACCAAGCTAGGCCAGGCCACATAAGCTATGAGTGTACATACACTGGCAAAACAAAATATGAAAACATTTCTATTAGTTTGTGTTAGTCAGTTTACTGTATTAAATAAAACTCGCAGTGACCAATGAAACTCTGAATATCACGTTTCTAAATTATTGTTTTTGAGTTTTCATTGTTAGTTTTTTTTCAGAATTTCGAGCAAAGCTTGTTTGTTTGTTTTAGAATTTCGCACAAAGCTACTCGAGGGCTATCTGTGCTAGCCGTCCCTAATTTAGCAGTGTAAGACTAGAGGGAAGGCAGCTAGTCATCACCACCCACCGCCAACTCTTGGGCTACTCTTTTACCAACGAAAAGTGGGATTGACCGTCACATCGAGCAAAGCAACACAGAAGTTATTTCTGTAACTTTGTTTTTCTGTTTTGAATTTCGCGAAAAGCTACACGAGGGCTATATGCGCTAGTTGTCCCTAATTTATCAGTGTAAGATTAGAGGAAAGGCGGCTAGTCATTACCGCCCACTGACAACTCTTGGACTACTCTTTTACCAATGAATAGTGGGATTGACCGTCACAATACAATGCCCCCACGACTGAAACGCCGAGTATGTTTGGTGTGACGGGGATTCGAACCCGTGACCCTCATATTACGAGTCGAGTGCCTTAACCACCTGGCCATGCCGGGCCCGACACTTTGTACTCGTAAGTTTATGCTAATGCAGATCTGATGGTCAGGATACTTGATTCGCAATCTGAGGGTCGCAGATGTGAATCCCGCCCTGTACCTGTTCTCCCTTTCAGCCGTGGGGCATTACAATGTTTCAGTTGATATCACTGTATCTCTATCATCTGTAAATTAGGGACGACTTGTGCAATTGGTCCTCGTGTAGCTTTGCGCGAATTTTTCTAATTTTTGGGCCACATTTTTGTAAGAAATAGCCATCACTTTTGAATTATTAAATTCGAGGAAAGACCGTCACCGTCCACTAATTCACTGCTCTTGGCTGGTTAAATAGCAGGATTTCATCACTCACTGACCACGAGCCTCTGATTTTGAAGGCGAGGGACGCTAGCCATTTGTGTTTCGAATTTCCCGATATTTGACCTGCTTTATATTTTGCTATATATACGTTTATGAATAATATATAAATAATTTATAAATAAATAATTATATATATAGATTTAATAAAAATTACATTTATCTAAAACCCAGATAGTATAAAACTCTTCAACCAATTTTTGCCTTTAAGATTTTATGAAAATAAAGTGAATTGATTTGTTTATAAACAGTATAAGGAATAGAAGAAAAAAACAACTTTATTTGCGCATGCGTGCGAGTATGCATATTTTACTATATAAAATTATAACCAGTCCAAAGATCGCTTTCCTTTTTTTTTTTACCTAATATTATGGCCCGGCATAGCCAGGTGGGTTAAGGCGTGCGACTCGTAATCTGAGGGTCGCGGGTTCGCATCCCCGTAGCACCAAACATGCTCGCCTTTTCAGCCGTGGGGGCGTTATAACGTCGTGGTCGATCCTACTATTCGTTGGTAAAAGAGTTGCCCAAGAGTTCGCTGTGGGTGGTGATGACTAGCTGTTTTCCCTCTAGTCCTTACACTGCTAAATTAGGGACAACTAGCTCAGATAGCTCTCGTGTAGCTTAGCGGGAAATTTAAATAGCACAGATAGCCCTCGTGTAGCTTAGCGGGAAATTCAAAACAAACAAACCTAATGATATTTCTTACTTTAATATATTCTTCTCTTCCCTTTATTAAGGCTATATCTTCATGGTGATCTTTGGTATTGGTTAGTTTAATTATGTGCCCCCTTTCCACTCCAGACATACGTCGTTATACATTATCAGTACTTGAATTATGCGGAAACTTTGAGTTCTGAAATATCGATCCGCGAGTAGGCTAAACTGTCACAATTTGACTGAAATCTAAATCACAAGTTATCTAGAAGGAACGTGTTGTACAAATATATGCTAAGATATAAGCTAGACTTTATAAAATTATATATTTGCATTATAGTCGTGAGTGTTATTTATATCTTAGATCAATCACGAAGGAATACTTATTAAAATTAGTGTTCATTCGCTATAAACAATACAATCCTTCAAATCATTAAACTATGGACTGATTGATTAGACCCCTTTTGACAAACAAAATATCTTTAAAGTAACTAAAAACAAGTTGCTTGAAATATCCTATAATTGTTTGAAATAATGTAAGTTGTTTAAACATGTTCTAACGTTTCAAATGTTTATAATACTCTTAAGCCTTCACAAACTTATTGGTTAGACGTTAGATATACCGGCGTGTAGGTGGCGCTGTCAGTGTTTGAAGACGTCTAGACAAGTGAGTTTGATGTAATTAAAATAAGCACGTAGTTAAATAACTGGGCACGTGAACTAGTTATTTATTTATTTATTTGACGTCCGTTAATTAAGGAAGATAATTAGTTTCTCTATTATTATCGTAATTCTCTAGGAATGAGTGCTTATGTCTTACAACACGTGTTTAATTTAATGACTTACGTTTGTTTTAGCCACCTGTTTTGCTATTTCGTCAATTACAAAATTTACATTTCATGTTTCGATAAAAGTTTAATTTTTTTTTACTATCAGTGTTAACGTATACGTATCACGATAAAGTTTTATTGAAATACGGAAAACAATTTTAGTGTTGTTTTACCTTTTGTAAAAGGAATAACTGAAAGACGAGTAGAGACTGGAAGAAATTGACGAAGAGTGACAAAAAAATCGTTAAATCTTTCAAACACATATAAAGGCCTCGGCATGGCCAGGTGGTTAAGGTTCTTGCCTCTTAATATGAGAGTCGCGGATTCAACCCTCGTCACATCAAACATGCTTTCATTTTCAGCCGTGGGGGCGTTATAAAAGTATAGTCAATCTCACTATTCGTTGGCAAAAGAGTAGTCCAAGAGTTGGCAGTGGGTGGTGATAACTAGCTGCCTTCCCTTTAGTCTTACACTGCTAAATTAGAACGGCTAGTCATCACCACCACCGCCAACTTTGGCTATCCCTTTATCAACGACATGAGATTGACTGTACTTTTATAACGCCCCCACGGCTGAAAATAAAAGTACAGTCAATCTCATTATTTGTTGGCAAAAGAGTAGCCCAAGAGTTGGCGGTGGGTGGTAATGACTAGCTGCCTTACCTTTAGTCTTACACTCCTAAATTACGAACGGCTAGCGCAGTTAGCCCTCGTGCAGCTTTACGCAAAAATAGAAAACAAAAAATACAAAGAAGACAGGTAAACGTAAAATATGCTGTATTCCTCCGCTTTCAGACTCCAACAAGTAACAAATTACAACAGACTGTTGTAACTCACTCTAGTGACACTGTTTACAAGCCAGGTAGTCTCGTGATCTATGCTATGCCTCCATTACTAATTATGCGACAAGTGTCAGAGGCTCTTGTATTAAGACTCAAAGTTTCTCAAAGTTATAGAAGCTAGAAGTGTTCCTCCGAGAAAATAATGATTCCCAAACCGTTAACAGTTTTTAGTAATGTACTTGTACAGTTCATGGTAGTTCAGAGAATAATGAAACTTAAATGTTAACGTTTGTGATGTTTTGGAACAATAAGCTGAATAAGTTCAATAAAAATCAGAAACCGATTGTATTTCCATTAAAGTATGTAATGAATTATCCTCACTGTTGTCCGTCCACCACTGTTGAATGCTTTAACAGTACTATAAAGTATGTAGTTAATTATCCTAACTGTTGTCCGTCCACCACTGTTGAATGCTTTAACAGTAGTATAAAGTATGTAATGAATTATCCTCACTGTTGTCCGTCCACCACTGTTGAATGCTTTAACAGTACTATAAAGTATATAAATAATTTAGCGAAAAACATTATTAAATATGAACGACAACGAATTTCACCATCAAGGATTATTACAAAACGTACAAAAACGACTTTAAATTAAAATATCACGTAACAGTATGACCGACCAATGGCGTTAAAGAAGAAAGGGAAACACGAAGCAGTGAAAAGTACATTTTTTTTTGTATGATGAAATATCAGCTTGGAATACGTTTAGTTTCAGTGTAACAAATATGCCACGATAAAAAGAACGTTATGTGTTAGTGGTCCACGATAGATTAATGTACATACTTCTCAAAGTATTGGTGGAAAAATATTTTACTGCAGTCGAATTCAACGTCAATCTAGAAACGGAGAGAAGTTTGTTTCTAGCTTAAGCAGCAAACTCGTTTCCCGGCATTACATACAAGTCGAGTGAGTCTTCACGGCACCAAAACTGCTTTTCGCTCTCGAACCTCCCATTATGGCTAGATTTCCACCTCACTTTACTTACTTTATCGTATACGTTCGATGATATTATGGACGTTCTGTTGAGACAGGAATTTGTCCATCAACAAAGCGTATTCCCTCTCTGAAGTTTAAACGAATCTCAGTATTCCAATATTTATGAATTGTTTTTCTTATAAGAATTATGTTTAAGTTGCAATGTCAGTATTTCTGGTATTATCTCACAGTGTGTAACTAGTTCAAGTTACAAAGTCAGTAATGCTGGTATTGTCTCACAGTGTGTAACTAGTTTAAGTTACAAAGTCAGTAATGCTGGTATTGTCTCACAGTGTGTAACTAGTCTGTTACAAAATCAGTATTTCTGGTATTGTCTCACAGTGTGTAACTAGTTCAAGTTACAAAGTCATATTTCTGGTATTGCCTCACAGTGTGTAACTAGTCTAGGTTACATAGTCAGTATTTCTGGTATTGTCTCACAGTGTGTAACTAGTTTAAGTTACAAAGTCAGTAATGCTGGTATTGTCTCACAGTGTGTAACTAGTTCAAGTTACAAAATCAGTATTTCTGGTATTGTCTCACAGTGTGTAACTAGTTCAAGTTACAAAGTCAGTATTTCTGGTATTGTCTCACAGTGTGTAACTAGTTTAAGTTACAAATTCAGTATTTCTGGTATTGTCTCACAGTGTGTAACTAGTTTAAGTTACAAAGTCAGTATTTCTGGTATTGTCTCACAGTGTGTAACTAGTTTAAGTTACAAAGTCAGTATTTCTGGTATTGTCTCACAGTGTGTAACTAGTTTAAGTTACAAATTCAGTATTTCCGGTATTGTCTCACAATGTGTAACTAGTTTAAGTTACAAAGTCAGTATTTCTGGTATTGTCTCACAGTGTGAAACTAGTTTAAGTTACAAAGTCAGTAGTTCTGGTATTGTCTCACAGTGTGTAACTAGTTTAAGTTACAAAGTCAGTATTTCTGGTATTGCCTCACAGTGTGTAACTAGGATTGCGACGCTATTGTCATTGGTTCACAGCGTACTATTACATCCGGGCCACTATTTTCAATGGCTCAGAGCGTCTAACTCGACTAAATCGACCAACGGCAAATGACTTTGTAGTAAGTTATAGCGGAGATTGAACCGTTAAAAAAATCTAGTCAGTTACACTAGCTTTGCTAACAACGTTAATGTAATGTGTGATTTAAGCAAGTGAACGTTACCGAATTTCGTTAAACATTTGCCGACTTTCAGTCTTCTTCTATTACAATTCAACATACGGTTATTCATTTTTTACTTCTCTGTCTCTCTAGGGCTCAAAAGACACTTTGTAGGATCTAATACTGTGCTTCTCGAGTGACAGATAAACACATTATACCACCTGGGCTAAAGGTTTAATCTCCGCAGATACTACAAGTCAGACTTTAGAAACAAAGATATCATATATACGTGATAGGAGTAACTGATCTGACATCAACTCGTACACATGTGATAGGAACGACTGAACTGACATCAACTCGTACACACGTGATAGGAACGATTGATCTGACATCAACTCGTACACACGTGATAGGAACGACTGAACTGTCATCAACTCGTACACATGTGATAGGAACGACTAATCTGACATCAACTCGTACACACGTGATAGGAACGATTGATCTGACATCAACTCGTACACACGTGATAGTAACGATTGATCTGACATCAACTCGTACACATGTGATAGGAACGACTAATCTGACATCAACTCGTACACACGTGATAGGAACGATTGATCTGACATCAACTCGTACACACGTGATAGGAACGATTGATCTGACATCAACTTACACACTGATAAGAACAACTAATTTGAAATCAATTCGTACACACGTGATAGGAACGATTGATCTGACATCAACTCGTACACACGTGATAGGAACGACTGAACTGTCATCAACTCGTACACACGTGATAGGAACGACTGAACTGACATCAACTCGTACACACGTGATAGGAACAACTGAACTGTCATCAACTCGTACACACGTGATAGGAACGACTGAACTGACATCAACTCATACACACGTGATAGGAACGACTGATCTGACATCAACTTACACACTGATAAGAACAACTGATTTGAAATCAATTCGTACACACGTGATAGGAAGAAGTGGACTGACATCAACTGATACACACATGATAAAAACAACTGGGCTAGCAGAATGTTTAACGAATAGAAATTCCTTATGTTTGTTTACAAAGAGAACACAGTGGTAGTTTTGTGAAAATAGAACACATTTTGAAATGAAACCGGTTCATTATTTAAGGGTCTTAACAAGTAATATCACTGGTAGAAAGCTTGTTTCCTATGTATGTATAATAATTGATTGTCTCTATTATCTTTTGTTCTGTTCCACATATTAACCATCTGCTCTGGTTTAGTCATAACGGGACAGAAATGTTCTATAATTCTATTCTGATAAACATGTTTCACTTTGTCAACTAATAACACTCTCGGGAACGTGAGATCTTTCGTCAGTTACTTTGTTTATCTGTCTTTTACATTCACCATATCTGAAGTTTTATAGGTATTTCCCATCTACCTTTCACGCTTATGGCGTCTGAGATTCTATGACTATTTCCGAATCTATATTTCACACTTCCTATATTTAAAGTATGAAAAATGTTCCGTAGCTTCCTTGTATACACACCATATCTGAAGTTTTATAGGTGTTTCCTATCTATTGTTTACACTCACCATATCTGAAGTTTTATAGGTGTTTCCTATCTATTGTTTACACTCACCATATCTGAAGTTTTATAGGTGTTTCCTATCTATTGTTTACACTCACCATATCTGAAGTTTTATTGCTGTTTCCTATATATTGTTTACACTCACCATATCTGAAGTTTTATAGGTGTTTCCTATCTATTGTTTACACTCACCATATCTGAAGTTTTATAGGTGTTTCCTATCTATTGTTTACACTCACCATATCTGAAGGTTTATTGCTGTTTCCTATATATTGTTTACACTCACCATATCTGAAGTTTTATAGGTGTTTCCTATCTATTGTTTGCACTCACCATATCTGAAGTTTTATAGGTGTTTCCTATCTATTGTTTACACTCACCATATCTGAAGTTTTATTGGTGTTCCGTCCAGGTTGATGATTTTCTGTTTAAAATCAATTCCTAGAAAAAATGTAAGAAAACAAGACAAAATTTAGAACCTGTGAATGACATTTCAATTTATGGTAAAACAAGACAAAATTTAGAACCTGTGAATGACATTTCAATTTATGGTAAAACAAGACAAAAATTAAAACCTGTGAATGACATTTCAATTTATGGTAAAACAAGACAAAATTTAGAACCTGTGAATGACATTTCAATTTATGGTAAAACAAGACAAAATTTAAAACCTGTGAATGACATTTCAATTTATGGTAAAACAGTCCTAAGAGAATATTAAGTCTTAAACTATAATGAATGATCATTTTGTTAACAACCCCATCCAACATCAGGATAACTTTGTGCAGTGATGATAGTGTATGTGTATCTATTTTCTTACAGCGAAGCCACATCGAGCTATCTGGTGAGTCTTCCAAGGGGAATCGAACCCCTGATTTTAGAGTTGTAAATCTGTAGACTTATCGTTGTACCAGCGGGGGACATGTGATGATAGTTAAGGTTTGGCATGAAATAGAATTCACTAGATACAGGAAGATGTCTTCTTCAAATGAAGTCCAATCATCGTTGAGGAGTTTGGTTTATATCCATTTAGCAAAGCCCGTTATGGCCAGGTGGTTAGAATGCTCCATTCGCAATCAGAGGGTCAGAGGTTGGAATCTTCGTCACACCAAACATGCTCGCTCTTTCAGTCGTGGGGCCGTTAAAATGTGACAATTAAACACAGTATTCGTTGGTAAAAGAGTAGCTCAAGAGTTGACGGTAGGTGGTGATAACAAGCTTCTTTCTCTCAGGTCTTACACTGCTAAATTAGGAACGGCTAGCGCAGATAGCCCTTGTGTAGCTTTGCTCAAAATTAAAAACAAACAAACAAACAAACTGTCTAACTAACACAGTTTTTGGGACAGTTAGGTAGTTGATGCAAAGTTGAAGTTCATTTCCGACGTGGACAATAAGTGAAGTCTCAGTTATATCTTTTCAATCAATATTAGATAATACAAACGTGGTGGACTGTTGCATTATCGTCTTGGAAGAGATACTGACCTCCAGGGAAATAATGCAGGATTACAAAGTGCACAGGATCGGTAACACTGTTTACATACACTCTAGATGCCATTCACATTTCTTTAGGTTTCATAAAACCGATCTTCCCCACACCACTACATCACCTCCAACAAAGTTTACTGTCCGAACAACAAAAGCAAGGTAAAAGTCTTGTGCATTTTTCTCCATGTTTTTATTTTATTGCCAGTACACAAAAGGGCGAAACGCAACGAATCAGAATACGTCACGTACTTTCAGTCATACAAATTTTTACAGCTTACTGATTCATAATACGTCGCATGCTTTCAGTGGTATGATGTTCACAGCTTACTGAATTGGCACACGTCACGTGCTTTCAGTTATTCAGTGTTTACAGCTTATGCTCTAATCAGCACCTAATTTGAAGCCTCAGTTATGTTATTACTAACATTGCAACAATTTTTGTAATTTCTTTTGCACGACATATTTGCAAAGAGCTGAATCTTGACTGCTATTGAAGGAACATGTAAGTTTGGGAATAATGTGGCATCTGTTGTACTTCAAAATTTGTTTACAGTAACAAACAGAAGTTTGCATCCACAGCTTCTATTACTGATATACCGAGTCCTTTTCGATCACTATTATCTCTGGGTATCTTGGCAGTTACCTTTGAATAGTCTGTCAAAACTGATTTTTGGAAACTGAGCTCCTGCTTGACGCGCAGTTTGAAATTCGACAAGGTCCTTACTCTTTTATATATCCTTAATGACCGGGTCTGGCATGGCCAGGTGGTTAGGGCACTCGACTCGTAATCTGAGGGTCACTGGTTCGAATTCCCGTCGCACCAAACACACTCGCCCTTTCAGCCGTGGGGGCGTTATAAAGTTACAATCAATCCCATTGTTCGTTGGTTAATGTCAATCACTTACCATACTCCACGTGATCAGACTATTTTATACATGTAATTAAAACGACTGTTTCTCATTATTAGAAACTGGACGATATAAAATTTGACAATCTATAATTAAAACAACAGAATAAAACTATTAAAACACAAGTGAACAAACTTTAGTAAAACACTCGTTTCTGTTGATTATAAGCTTGTCTAACTTCGTGCGATTCGTACTTTAAATTTATATATTTTTACTTTTTAATGTTTACTGATACCGATATCTGTATTTGAAATTGCAATATCTGGTGCTATTTGCCGCCAAGCTCTGAATTTTCGTCACGCACGTGAGTTGCAGCAAGTAAAAGTTTCGTTGACCTATTTCGTCTTTGTTAAATAAAAGTATCATATTTGTGGTTCCCATTACTGGTCTAACATTGACTATCTATACTACATGAAATCAATACCTCAGGTTTAAAGCATTTCCAAGAGACATTAAAAAATCAGTACTCTTAGTTACCGCCAGGTGGCTGGATGCAAACATTGGAACAGAATGGTAAATAGCTATGAGTATCGATAAAAACACAATAAAATGACTCCTTAACTACAACGTATATATATTAAGCGATTACATTTCCAGAGTCGATTTTGTAACAAACGTGCCCAGGAGGCAAATACTGGGTCACTCTGATTGTACACGTGCAAGTGTTTTTGTATCGATCAAATAAATCACTAAAATAAACACAAAAACAGACCAACTCTGTAAGATACTGCTTTATCATAGGTCTCTTTATATAATTTCGAGAAGTTCAGTGAAAATCAGTTTTCGTGTATAGCGAACGTTATATATGTTGTAGCCAGTCACTAAGAACACTCTTAAAACGTATGTGGCGACACCTTGTTTTACCTAACTTGACTGAGGGTTATTAAAAGTTTAATGTTTTTTTGTTGCTTGGTAGACGTTGTGAGTTACAGTAAACTTTTTATTTAGCTAAATATTATTTAAAGTTTTTAGGGTTCTACTCCCACCTTAACGAGACCCGGCATGGCCTGGTGGTTAAAGCACTGGACTCGTAATCTGAGGGTCGCCGGTTCGAATCTTCATCGCACCAAACATGCTCGCCCTTTCAGCTCTGGGGGCGTTATAATGTTACAGTCAATCCCACTATTCACTGGTAAAAAAGTAGCCCAAGATTTGGCGGTGGGTAGGGGTGACTGGATGTCTTCTATCTTGTCTTTCAGTGCCAAATTAAGGACGGCTAGCGCGAATAGCTGTTGTGAAGCTTTGTGTGTGAACTTCAAACAAACAATGAATAAGGCCCGTTGCAACTAGAACTTTGATATACTTTTACAAACATATTAATTCTACAATAGTTTATTGTCATATATACTACAGAATATGTTGCGACAGAGAGGCATTACTTAGAATACGTGATTTTATTTATTAACTAAAAGTAAAATAAAAATAATTAAACTTACAACTCAGAGATGTTTATTTCTTTTTTCACTCTAGAGCAAAGCCACATTGTGCTACCTGCTGTGTTAACCGCGAGGAATTGAACTCTGGATTTTTGCGTTATAAGTTCGTTGTCTCACAAGGAAACAAAGAGATGTTACTAAAAACTGAAAAATAAACTCCGTTTTACAGCGTTTAATAGATAACAACTAAAACAAAACAGTTAACAAGGTGCCTCTCCATTAACAATACGTCTTGTAAGAGAACTTAACAAATGACCCAACGATTACACACTACCTAATTCGCGTAGTTTTATACACACTCGCAAGTGATTTCGTAACTAAAGCTGTATACTTCTGTTTGCAATAGTAATATATTCATAGATATTTCTACAGGTGGCGTTAGTAAACAATCGTTTCAGGAATGTACTTAACGTTTCTGAAACACATTTAGTTTGGGGGTTTAGACACTCGGCTTGTAACTGAGTGTTCGAACTATGCCACAGAATATGGAGACGTTAAAATGTCACGGTCAATCCCATTATTCGATGGTGTTTTCGAGCTTCAACAAACAAATGCACCATTGCGCTTCTTTACCGACCAGTGAACGTGTATTTAGCGAAAATGTTGGCAGGACTCACGTACATCAGTTCAAGTTTTCGTATTAAGCTACAGGGCTGTTCTTGTAAACATTATGGTAATCTGTAAATATTTCTCACTTGCTCCAGGTGCTTGACGGGATCCTGAAGTGCAAACTTTCTATATCCTCTTCTGTTATCCACGATTCCTTGTACACTCGCACCAGACAACTAACGCTATCTGGGTCCACGTTAATGTTCAGTTTATTACCGCCAAAAGGATCTTTGTTTATCACACCATATTTTCATAACGTTGTCATGGCAACTGACCCTTTATTAATTTGGTTGCTAGGAAGATGTAATTGAGTTACTGTTTATCACTAAAAATAAATAAATTGAATTCTAAAAGCCGATGCTGGGTAGCGCTTTCTCACATGAGTTGCAAATAACAGTCATTCCACAACATCTTCTCGGTACATTGGAGGTTAGTAGATGGACAAGTAACTTAAAAGACACACTTACCAGAACATTGTTTTCTAAAGAGTGGAATTATTAGTGTGGTTAGAGCTTAGCATGGATTGAGGGCTAGAGTCTGGCAGGATATGGCTTAGCTTGGTCTGAGGGCTATAGTCTGGCAGGATATGGTGGTTAGGGTCTAGCAGGATTTTTCTGGTTAGAATCCAGCATGGCTTGGTGGTTAGTGCGTTAAATTTGCAATCTGAAGATCGTGGGTTCGATTCTTGTCCCCGAATACGGTCCTCTCTTCAGCAGCTGGAGCGTTATAATGTGAGAGTCAATCTCGCTTTTCGTTGGTAAAGATAAGTACAAGAGTTGGCGGTGTGTGCTGTTGTCTAGTTACCTTCCATCTAATCTGTCACTTTAAACGTGGGGACTATGTATGCATAAAACTCGCGAGTAAGTCTGGTTGAAATTATAGTAAAAGTAATTCAAGTAAAGAATAATAATATTAATTAAATGGTGTTTAAAATAAATAAATAAATAATACTCTGTTATTAATCGTTTACACAATTCTGATTAAACCCACAATTCTGGGTCTGATAATAAGTATACTTTAATTACTTAACCTGATTCACATCATAACATGAGACTGATGACATCAGCAGATTCTATACTATGACATGAGACTGATGACATCATCAGATTCTATACTACTATAATAAGTATACTTTACTTAACCTGATTCACATCATGACATGAGACTGATGACATCAGATTCTATACTACTATAATAAGTATGCTTTAATTACTTAACCTGATTCACATCATGACATGAGACTGATGACATCAGATTCTATACTACTATAAAAAGTATACTTTAATTACTTAACCTGATTCACATCATGACATGAGACTGATGACATCAACAGATTCTATACTATGACATGAGACTGATGACATCATCAGATTCTATACTACTATAATAAGTATACTTTACTTAACCTGATTCACATCATGACATGAGACTGATGACATCAGATTCTATACTACTATAATAAGTATACTTTAATTACTTAACCTGATTCACATCATGACATGAGACTGATGACATCAGATTCTATACTACTATAATAAGTATAATTTAATTACTTAACCTGATTCACATCATGACATGAGACTGATGACATCAACAGATTCTATACTACTATAATAAGTATACTTTAATTACTTAACCTGATTCACATCATAACATGAGACTGATGACATCATCAGATTCTATACTATGACATGAGACTGATGACATCATCAGATTCTATACTACTATAATAAGTATACTTTAATTACTTAACCTGATTCACATCAAAACATGAGACTGATGACATCAGCAGATTCTATACTACTATAATAAGTATACTTTAATTACTTAACCTGATTCACATCATAACATGAGACTGATGACATCAGCAGATTCTATACTACTATAATAAGTATACTTTAATTACTTAACCTGATTCACATCATAACATGAGACTGATGACATCAGCAGATTCTATACTACTATAATAAGTATACTTTAATTACTTAACCTGATTCACATCATAACATGAGACTGATGACATCATCAGATTCTATACTACTATAAAAAGTATACTTTAATTACTTAACCTGATTCACATCGTAACATGAGACTGATGACATCAGCAGATTCTATACTACTATAATAAGTATACTTTAATTACTTAGCCTGATTAACATCATAACATGAGACTGATGACATCATCAGATTCTATACTACTATAAAAAGTATACTTTAATTACTTAACCTGATTCACATCATAACATGAGACTGATGACATCAGCAGATTCTATACTACTATAATAAGTATACTTTAATTACTTAGCCTGATTCACATCATAACATGAGACTGATGACATCATCAGATTCTATACTACTATAAAAAGTATACTTTAATTACTTAACCTGATTCACATCATAACATGAGACTGATGACATCATCAGATTCTATACTACTATAATAAGTATACTTTAATTACTTAACCTGATTCACATCATGACATGAGACTGATGACATCATCAGATTCTATACTACTATAATAAGTATACTTTAATTACTTAACCTGATTCACATCATAACATGAGACTGATGACATCATCAGATTCTATACTACTATAATAAGTATACTTTAATTACTTAACCTGATTCACATCATAACATGAGACTGATGACATCATCAGATTCTATACTACTATAAAAAGTATACTTTAATTACTTAACCTGATTCACATCATAACATGAGACTGATGACATCAGTAGATTCTATACTATGACATGAGACTGATGACATCAACAGATTCTATACTATTATAATAAGTATACTTTAATTACTTAACCTGATTCACATCATAACATGAGACTGATGACATCAGCAGATTCTATACTACTATAATAAGTATACTTTAATTACTTAACCTGATTCACATCATGACATGAGGCTGATGACATCAGTAGATTCTATACTACTATAATAAGTGTACTTTAATTACTTAACCTGATTCACATCATGACATGAGACTGATGACATCAACAGATTCTATACTACTATAATAAGTATACTTTAATTACTTAACCTGATTCACATCATAACATGAGACTGATGACATCAGCAGATTCTATACTACTATAATAAGTATACTTTAATTACTTAACCTGATTCACATCATAACATGAGACTGATGACATCAGCAGATTCTATACTACTATAATAAGTATACTTTACTTAACCTGATTCACATCATGACATGAGACTGATGACATCAGATTCTATACTACTATAATAAGTATACTTTAATTACTTAACCTGATTCACATCATAACATGAGACTGATGACATCAGTAGATTCTATACTATGACATGAGACTGATGACATCAACAGATTCTATACTATTATAATAAGTATACTTTAATTACTTAACCTGATTCACATCATAACATGAGACTGATGACATCAGCAGATTCTATACTACTATAATAAGTATACTTTAATTACTTAACCTGATTCACATCATGACATGAGGCTGATGACATCAGTAGATTCTATACTACTATAATAAGTGTACTTTAATTACTTAACCTGATTCACATCATGACATGAGACTGATGACATCAACAGATTCTATACTACTATAATAAGTATACTTTAATTACTTAACCTGATTCACATCATAACATGAGACTGATGACATCAGCAGATTCTATACTACTATAATAAGTATACTTTAATTACTTAACCTGATTCACATCATAACATGAGACTGATGACATCAGCAGATTCTATACTACTATAATAAGTATACTTTACTTAACCTGATTCACATCATGACATGAGACTGATGACATCAGATTCTATACTACTATAATAAGTATACTTTAATTACTTAACCTGATTCACATCATGACATGAGACTGATGACATCAGATTCTATACTACTATAATAAGTATACTTTAATTACTTAACCTGATTCACATCATAACATGAGACTGATGACATCATCAGATTCTCTACTACTATAATAAATATACTTTAATTACTTAACCTGATTCACATCATGACATGAGACTGATGACATCATCAGATTCTATACTATGACATGAGACTGATGACATCAACAGATTCTATACTACTACTAAGTCAATCAGCCTGATCAGCCTTGGTACTGAACAAAAGGTCTTTTTGGCACTGGATATAACAAATATCGTGTTATTTTTATAATATATAATATACAGAATAAAGGATAATTTGTATGAGAAACATTTCCATGTTTATAAAAGTTTGGCTTGTTTTGAATTTCGCGCAAAGCCACACGAGGGCTATCTTCGCTCGCCGTCCCTAATTTAGCAGTGTAAGATTAGAGGGAAGGCAGCGAATCATCACCATCTGCCGCCAACTCTTGAGCTACTTTTTTACCAACGAAAAGTGGGATTGACCATCACATTATAACACCCCAACGGCTGAAAGGGCGAGCATGTTTGGTGCGACTGGGATTCGAACCTAAGACCCTCAGATTACGAGTCAAGTGCTTTAACCCACGTGGCCGTGTCGGGCCTTTTTTTATAAAAGACATGGTTAATTCTTGCTGCCAAAGTTTCGTTGTCTCTCTGTGTGTTCGGGATACAGCACAAACAAATGAAGAGAAGACATCTAGTTAATAACACTCACAGCCAATTCTCGGGCTAATCTTGTATGGTAGGATAGAAGGCGCTGAACCACCAAGCCTTGGAGTTAACGTATGTGCATGTCAGTCACTATCCATGCGCGGTCTTACTCAGTTTGTAGTCCTTAAACACAACCGTCTAAGGCAAATAAAAACGTATGATCTTTACTTTAGAAGTAATTTAAAACGGTCTCCATTTTTACAGGAGTACAAAACGCACGATAGAGGGAGCAGACACTCGTGTATACTTTCATACAGTGCCAATAGGATATCGTTTTTCATCAACAAATAATTTATAACAAATATATTAAATATTAATCAGCAACAGTTGTTTCCAAATTGTATTTTTAAACATCTTCTTGTTTCCAAGCCCCCTGGTGTCCAAACATGTCTGTTAAAAAACCGCACTTTTAGGCGTACGCTTTTGGAAAAAGTGCTGTATGCTTCTAAAAATGTGAACATTTGTGAACCACCACTTTTGATAAGTATGATGAATGACATGTGGCAGTAGAGAAGATATTATTAAGATACGGACAAATAATTTACTTATCTGTTTACTTTGTTAGGTTTTCAGTTATTCATGTCAGTCATACAGAACTTATGATGCTCTCGTTTAGTGGGTATACTAATATATTGCAAGCATCCTTAAGTCGCATTTTGAATAAACAGGTTTTATATGTTTGTACAGCTATTTCAGAAGTTTTTGTGGCTATTAAACATTGTGTGTGTGTCTGTGTTTGTACAAAGTTGCATAAAAAGCTGTGCATGTTTCTGGTTTCGAACGCTGATTCTGAGCGTTGTAAACTTTCAAGGTAAGAGTTTGTTTTTGTCTGATTCAAATATTTCCTGATTCACAAAATGTTCGCAGTTGCTAAGTACAGAAACCCTCAAGAAATTCTAGACCTAAACTGTTCACCCTCAATGGATCAGTGATACTTACGAGACCACCGGTGGGCAAAACTAAGATAGCCCATTGCGCAGCCATTTTTAACAACTTATTAGTCGTTCTCAGATGGCTACAATTATTGTGTTTGTGATGTGTTACATGATATTTAATTATTTTGCGTATATGAATTATAACTTAATATTTAAATATGTGTGTATGTTTATTTATAGCAAAGCCACACCGAGGGGAAATTGAACCCCTGAGTTTAGTGTTATAAATTCGTAGACTCATCGCTTAGCCACCAGTAGAATGCTTACATATATTTCTTTGAAATATACGTAGCTAATTTGATAGGTTTGGCTTGTTTTTAATTTCGCTCAGAGCTACACGAGAGCTATCCACGCTGGTCGTCACTAATTTAGCAATGAAAGACTAGAAGGTAAGTAACTAGTACCACCAACCAGCAATGAAAGACTAGAAGGTAAGTAACTAGTACCACCAACCAGCAATGAAAGACTAGAAGGTAAGTAACTAGTACCACCAACCAGCAATGAAAGACTAGAAGGTAAGTAACTAGTACCACCAACCAGCAATGAAAGACTAGAAGGTAAGTAACTAGTACCACCAACCAGCAATGAAAGACTAGAAGGTAAGTAACTAGTACCACCAACCAGCAATGAAAGACTAGAAGGTAAGTAACTAGTACCACCAACCAGCAATGAAAGACTAGAAGGTAAGTAACTAGTACCACCAACCAGCAATGAAAAACTAGAAGGTAAGTAACTAGTACCACCAGCCAGCAATGAAAGACTAGAAGGTAAGTAACTAGTGCCACCAGCCAGCAATGAAAGACTAGAAGGTAAGTAACTGGTACAACCAACCGCCAACTCTTGATCTATTCCTTTTCCAAAGAAAAGTGGCATCAACTATTACACTATAACATCCTCACGGGTGAAAAAGCAACCAAATTGGGACGGAGATTCAAACCCGCAACTATCAAATTGAGTTTGCAAGCCACCTGGCTAATCTAAATAAGCCAAAGTATTTATAAAATGATGATTAGTGTAGATACAAACTACTTTGGATATTGAAACGCGAGTTCCTAAAATTAATAATTACATGAGAACACGCAAGTGAGATACAACTTATAACGTAAAAAGACTAGAACACCAAATAGCAGCGTCTTTCTTATAGATAGCTCGATGTGGCTTTGCTATATGTCAACACAAACTAATTCTATTGTATAGTTACGTTTCCTAGGTCCTAAGAGTGTATTTCATTACAGTTTCCATTTGCTCGTGAAAAAAAGACTTTACATTAATTAAATTTGTATACGTTTTAAGCTAGACGACAGAACTTGTTCAGAAGTTTAGTAAGGAAACAAGGTTTTGTGGTGTTGATATATTCACACTTTTAAGTTCAGTACAGACGTTCGTTTGTTTTGTACAAGAACTCACGTTTGCTGGTTGATATATTCATATCTGAAGACAAATCAGATGACATCAGAAAGCTTTGACTCAACATGACTCAAATATGAACTTTCCAAGTGCTAGGTTTATCTTAGATACACAAACAGTTGTGATGTTATTTAATCACTTGTCGACACGAATTGTTTTACAGCTATTTTTACAGATTATTCCGTTTGTATATTGTAACTAATTTAAGTGAAATTATCACGTGTGCATTTATTAATTTATAAAATTATTGAATTATTAATATCATGTTAATGAAACAGTTTTAATGTTTTATTATTTTAAAAAAAATATTTTGCAGTTTATGATTTATATTTTATTTATGTTTTTTTTATTTTCGCGCAAAGCTACTAGAGGGCTATCTGTGCTAGCCGTCCCTAATTTAGCAATGTAAGACTAGAGGGAAGGCAGCTAGTCATCATCACCCACTGCCAACTCTTGGGCTACTCTTTTACCAACGAATAGTGGGATTGACCGTCACATAATAACGCCCCCACGGCTGAAAGGGCGAGCATGTTTGGTGTGACAGGGATTTGAACCAACGATCCTCAGATTACGAGTCGAACGCCTCAACGCACCTGGCCTATAATTTATGTTTAGAATATTTAATTAACATGCACAAACATATGTTCCTCCATTTTAAAAACGACTGCGAATCAAAATAAACGTTGTATTGAGCATGTTAGAAAGAATTATATTAATCTCGTGCAGCGCCAACTTCATGCATTGGTCGTATAATTTCTGTATTAAATCATATAGGAGCTGAATATTTAAAACAAATGTTTACCCAGTACACATCACTGCCGTTGCGCGTGATATTGAATATCCTTATTGATTTTATATGCAAAAACGGCTCGTTTAGGCTGAGAAAACACTTTTACATAGAAGTGCGAACAACGTTTCGACCTTCTTCGGTCATCGTCAGGTTCACAAAAAAAAAAAAAAAGAAGATCGAAACGTTGTTCGCACTTCTATGTAAAAGTGTTTTCTCAGCCCAAATGAGCCGTTTTTGCATATAAATTTCTCAACAAGTGGGTTTCTCGTCATCACTTATTGATTTTAGTTTCCATAAAGTTTGTTTGTTTGTAATTAAGCACAAAGTTACACAATGAACTATCTGTGCTCTGCTCACCACGGGTATCGAAACCCGGTTTCCAACGGGGGCTAAATTTCCACAAAGAAATTTCTACCGTCTGCTACAGAGTGATATAAGTAATTATTGATATTAAATTACATTTTGTTCTTAGGTTTCAATAAGGCAACGAGTGGAATCTTCATGGAAAACTGAGGTTTGTAAACCATTTGTAACGTTCTATCATCGACGTTGGTTACAAGATACCATTCATAAATGTTAGCATCATTTTGTCCAACCTGGTACTAGGTGGTATTTGATAACGTGATTATTATAGGTTTGGCAACAAGTCATATCTACAAGTGAACGTGGTTATTACAGACTTAGTAGCCAGATGTCTCTACAATTGAACGTGGTTATTATAGGTTTGGTAGCTAGGTTTCTCTACAAGTGAACGTGGTTATTACAGACTTAGTAGCCAGATGTCTCTACAATTGAACGTGGTTATTATAGGTTTGGTAGCTAGGTTTCTCTACAATTGAACGTGATTATTATAGATTTGGTAACAAGCCATATCTACAAGTGAAAGTGGTTATTACAGACTTAGTAGCCAGATGTCTCTACAATTGAACGTGATTATTATAAGTTTGGTAGCAAGCCATATCTACAAGTGAACGTGGTTATTACAGACTTAGTAGCCAGATGTCTCTACAATTGAACGTGATTATTATAGGCTTGGTAGCAAGCCATATCTACAAGTGAACGTGGTTATTACACACATAGTAGCCAGATGTCTCTACAATTGAACGTGGTTATTATAGGTTTGGTAGCTAGGTTTCTCTACAAGTGAACGTGGTTATTACAGACTTAGTAGCCAGATGTCTCTACAATTGAACGTGGTTATTATAGGTTTGGTAGCTAGGTTTCTCTACAATTGAACGTGATTATTATAGATTTGGTAACAAGCCATATCTACAAGTGAAAGTGGTTATTACAGACTTAGTAGCCAGATGTCTCTACAATTGAACGTGATTATTATAAGTTTGGTAGCAAGCCATATCTACAAGTGAACGTGGTTATTACAGACTTAGTAGCCAGATGTCTCTACAATTGAACGTGATTATTATAAGTTTGGTAGCAAGCCATATCTACAAGTGAACGTGGTTATTACAGACTTAGTAGCCAGATGTCTCTACAATTGAACGTGATTATTATAGGTTTGGTAGCAAGCCATATCTACAAGTGAACGTGGTTATTACACACATAGTAGCCAGATGTCTCTACAATTGAACGTGATTATTATAGGTTTGGTAACAAGCCATATCTACATGTGAACGTGGTTATTACAGACTTAGTAGCCAGATGTCTCTACAATTGAACGTGATTATTATAGGTTTGGTAACAAGCCATATCTACATGTGAACGTGGTTATTACAGACTTAGTAGCCAGATGTCTCTACAATTGAACGTGGTTATTATAGGTTTGGTAGCAAGTCATATCTACAAGTGAACGTGGTTATTACAGACTTAGTAGCCAGATGTCTCTACAATTGAACGTGATTATTATAGGTTTGGTAGCAAGCTATATCTAGAAGTGAACGTGGTTATTACAGACTTAGTAGCCAGATGTCTCTACAATTGAACGTGGTTATTATAGGTTTGGTAGCTAGGTTTCTACAAGTGAATATCGGTGTCGTATTATTGAAATGGAAGGATGCGTACTGTACTTGAAAAAGACAATGAAGCCCAGGAGTCAACAACATTTATTTCAGACACGGGAGTTCTTTAGTCTTTAAGCTATCAACACAAAAACAAACGATCAGAGCTGTGTGATTTTCATTTATAAACAAATGTTTGTTTTAAAAAGTACGGAGGGGGAGTTCACGTGCAGAAAAGCGACCACTTATACTGTCTGCTCTGTTTCTTGTCTTTTCATGTAGGACTTATTGGCCGAGAATCTTGTCCAGGGTTTGATAGTGTAAAATGTTACGACAATAGAAAAACCGAATCATTTCACCTGTCAGATAATAATGTACAGTAAGAACCAGTCGAGTTCAGTGTGTATTTCAGTAAACATCATACGTTTCGTGACTTGGTTTGAATATGCATACAGTTTGAAATATGCTCGTCTGCGCATGTCATTATTTACTAACGCCAAATCGATACCTTCAAGGTTGGAACTTAAGGAGGATGTAGAATATGGATTTGAGATAGATTTCCATCATCTCCGTGAGATCAAAAACATTTCATTTTAAAGATTTGTTTTATATCATTTAACCATTTTATTGTCTGAACAAATAATGTCTACTATTTAGAAAAACAAACTTTTCAGTCTCAGTGACTGTCTTTTCACTCCACGAGGAAATTAAACAAAAACGTTTGAAGCTTGGATCTGTTTATTCCTACTTCTTCCTACTGCTACATGTAAATTTTATTAGGCCTATTCACAACTCTTTTGGTTTCACACATTTTGTTTACTAAGATTACTCAATTGTCTATCACTTCAAAGTTAAGGACAGCTGACGAGTAGTAATAACAAAATTCAACAAATAAATAAACACGCTTCAAAAATAATGAAAAGAAGAAATATCTTACAAATTATTTAAACCAAAAATAAATCTCAACTTATGAGAATAAGAGATAATAAAAAACTAAACTGTGATTAAAAGATGTGGGGATAAGATGAGATATGAACATACCAATCTCTAACGGTTTCTTTTGTCGTCTTTCTGTCATATGGCTTGAAACAAAATGACACGTGACTTTCTATTCAGGTAAAAAATACCAACTGGGAACAAAAGAAAACTAAATATTGAACCATGAAATTGAAAAGTAAAAATGAAATTATAAAAATTACGTTTAACTTCGGAGAACACACGTTAAAAACAATTTCCATAATGTTAGTAAGATTACAATAGCTCAAAAAAACAGTGATGGATCCCTGCTTTTGTATGTTTTGCAGGAACGGGGATTTGATCGGACTCTTAATATTGCCTATAAAATAAAATGGCGTATTTTGTCTTTCCTGCAAAACATTTATTGTATATGCAGAAAAAGATGTTTTACAGGCGCATGAAATTAAAATTCAGCTATATGGTGAGCTAACTATCAGGTTTAGATACCAGTGTGGGCAGAGCAAAGATAGCCCATTGTGTAGCCTTGTGCTTCACAACACTCAAAACTAAAACGTCTCAAACGTTTCTACTGCCAATTATTTTATTTCTTTTCATGGAATTTTGTATTAAACTGACAAAAATATAACCTTTAAAATATAACCTTTAACCGTGTATAACCTTTAACCGTGTATAACCTTTAACTGCGTTTAAATGTCTTGGTGGTTAAATGCATCATGGCTGCGAACATCAATAATGTTAATAATTTTGTATTAAACTGACAAAAATATAACCTTTAACCGTGTTTAAATGTCTTGGTGGTTAAATGCATCATGGCTGCGAACATCAATAATGTTAATAATTATCACATTAATCATCTGTAGATAATTAAAGAAAACAATAAATAAACCATATTATTAAATAAATTTTTAAAGCTCAGAATTATATATGTAAATCAACACTTAGAGAAGTCAAAATTTTGTTGGCTGTTTCGAAATATGCATAAAAAAAATTATATTCGTTGAATACAGATAGAAACAGATAATAGTTCCGTTATGCTAGGTTTATTATGTAATGCATTGTCTTAACTAGTTCGTAATGGCAGAAAAACAAAACAAACAACAATATAAATGATCATTCGGTCTTTAGCAACTCGGAAAATCCGGGTTCTTATTTCACTTTGGTGTGAAACAAGTTTAATTTCAAATGACTAAGTACGCAATAGCAATCACGTATAAAATTGGCTTAATATCCCACGTGTGATTTTTTCTTTGGTTATTCCGTAAACACAATGTGAAAATAAAATAAAACAAATATAGGTTTGGTGCTCTTTAACCAAGTCAACAGTCCATTTGTTGGTTTGGTGCTCTTTAACCAAGTCAACAGTCCATTTGTTGGTTTGGTGCTCTTTAACCAAGTCAACAGTCCATTTGTTGGTTTGGTGCTATTTAACCAAGTCAACAGTCCATTTCTTGGTTTGATGCTCTTTAACCAAGTCAACAGTCCATTTGTTGGTTTGGTGCTCTTTAACCAAGTCAACAGTGCATTTGTTGGTTTGGTGCTCTTTAACCAAGTCAACAGTCCATTTGTTAAGGCTAGGATATTAAGTTTCCTTTATTATTTTAGGATAAGTTGTGAATATACCTTAAAGGGTTTTCGCATAATTAGAATACTTTTCTTATGAAAATTATATAGAAAACATATACAAGCTTAGGTTCGGCTTTTCTGTTTGGCATTATTGTATCCACATTGATAAAATCTAGATACAACGTGTTTGCGCGTGTGTGACGTAACAAATGCTCGTAAGCACGCCTCGTGATCCAAGATTCGTGCATTCATTTGATTCTTTCGTATGTGGACACAGGTCTACCCTAATGAATCTTGATCTAACAAACAAGGGGGAGTTAGCCTGATTTTGTTGACTTCAACGGAGTGCGAAGCTACACAATGGGCTATTTATGCTCTGCCCACCACGATTATCGAAACCCGGTTTCTAACGTACAAAGTTCGCAGAGGTACTCCTGTGTTATTCGGGGATAACTGCACCCCCAGGAAACATTTGGGCTACTCTACTATTCTACTACCATTTTACAACACACCCACGCCCCAGAACGTGGGTGTTTTTGTTTTTTTTTTGTAGCAACGAGACGCAAAACATTAATCTTTGGATTCAAAGTCCCAGCACAGTAGTCTCTAGCCTACGACCAGGCCTTGTGTCTGCAGTGGACGTCCAACACTGAATTTTAATGGTCTATTATGCTATTTGATGACTAGTAAGTACTATTTGTGAAGCACTTTACTGCCTTCCCTCCTAGCACAGTGGTATGTCTGCGGGCTCACACCGACAGAAACCAGGTTTCGATACTTACGGTGGGCAGAGCACAGATAGCCCATTATGCTTAATTTCAAATAAACAAATAAAGCATTTTAAGATCCTGATGTATCTTAATTATAAGTAATTGTTCTTCTTTTTTCCATGTGGATTTGAGGAAGTCCATCGAAACAAGCCTGACGAACAAACATTGAAAAGTATGGACTATGTAAATGAAATCACTGTCGAATATTATGGACCTTTAGCCTTACCTATTGTTGATATGTAAGTGTCGTAGAACATTTCATCACAGTAGCGGTGTACAATACAAGTTTTTCCAACATTGCTGTCACCAAGCACAAGAATTTTGTAAGTCGTAGCGAAATCCACCGCCATCTTACCGACAGAAACGCGTAACACGAATCGATTGCAGCTGTTACGCTGTAATTTACCACAAACGCGAAAGCACGACATTACCGCTCCCACGCGGTCGCGTGCAGAATCATCTCCGAGTTCGACTAAAGTCGCGCCAGGCTGTCTATACAAAGCACCGTGAGTCATGATAAGACTCGGGCTTCTTGGCGCCACCAGTCGACTTAATGTCTGTGTTTAAAGTACACTTTTAATGGTTGAACTTTAAATGTTATCTCAAGAAAGGAATTTATTCTCTTTAGTTTACTGCTAAAGATGGTTGAAAAATGATTAATCAGTTAACTTTCTACATTTAAGTTATTTATAAAGCACCACATAGAGGATTTTTTGTTTGATAGTATGAGGGCTTAAAGGTCTCTTGGCTTTTATCGTAATATTCTATCCCATATCGTAACCATGACAACACACACACACGAGTCACTTCCAGAAAACAAACCAACGCGAAAGTTAGAGAAACAAACAAACAACTATAATTCATAAAATTATCTTATATAGTTTGTTTGTCGTTAAGCACAAAAAGTGAGCTCATTGTGTAGCTTTGTCCTTAATTATAAACAGCAACATTTACTACACCGGCGCAGTGATACGTCTCTGGACGTACAGCGCTAAAAACCGGGTTTCGATACCCTTGGTGGGCATCAGTTTCTAGCGTTGTAAGTCCGCAGACTTACTGCTGTGCCACTAGGAGGCGTCTTAGATTCAACACAACTAATAATTAATGAGGACTGATGATAGAAACAGGAAGAAAACATACATACAAATGTAATTCGTGATAACGAGAAACGTAAGAGCTTCTTTTAGAATTTAGTCAACAGCACCCTCCGCCAATAGTTGGGGTACTCTTATCTGATCGAATTGGCGATTTGACAGTCACTCGTATAAGTAACCCGCTGCTTGAAGGTGCAAGATACAAAAACAGGATGCGATACGCGAATTCACAGTACAGCACGCTAACTACTAGGCCTCGTCGGGTCCTGGTTTTTACAATTGTTACTTTTTACTATTCAACTTAACTAAAACCACAGGAATATCCTTAACTAACCATCAGTTTCATAAGTCTAGTTTCTAAGTGTGTTCGTTGCGGTATTTAGATTTTACTGGCATAAAACACCCACAATCCTTTACGACGTTAAAAGGTACCCTAGTGATTCATAGAGGTCACAACGTATCAATCACATTCATCTTCTATAATCCAACTACTTTTATTCCCCCCCCCCAATTCATTATATATTCTCTTGCGGTATCTGAGCACATGCACCATTTCTGGACTTCAAAACTTGTAAGTTGTGGGTAAGAACAGAGTTTCAAACATGGTGTTCCCGAAATCTCGAGGAACTCGAAATACATGTTAGTGTCGAGTCTAGTGATCATGAAAAACTACTCTAGGTACTAAATCACACCTAGATGACTTTATAAGAGTATTTCAGCCCATCATTTCAGCCCATCTTGATAAGGGGATATGCCATATTGATAAGGACACCTCTTCGACCTCTCATTGTCCACTGGCCAAGTTTGGTCCTGTTATTTACAGAACTGGGGAAGAAATTAGCTGGAGAAAAAAATAGAGCCATACACAAAAAAAAAACTTGACATGTCGCTACTGGGATCCAAAACTGGGCCAATAACAGAAAATCCAAAGCTACATTTGAGTTCAACGACCTTGAAAATCTATTCTTAAATCTTTCGGACACAATTTAGCTTCTCTTATTCCACCTTGGTGGGGACAACGTCATGCATATGAGGACACGACGAGGGTCATCCCGAGTTCGCTTGCCATGTTAGGCCTTGCAAACTATCGGAAGAATCAAAGTGACATATATAGAAAGCTACAAGCGGAATGAATATAGAATAATCACGTGATTTTTTACAGGGAGTAAGTTTCCTTAAGACAGTGCCCCTGTAGGACAGCGTTAGATTTATCCATTTACAAAGCTAAAATCCAAGGTTCGATTCCCCGCAGTGAGCACTCTAGATAGACTAATGGAACTTTGCTCTAAAATAAACAAATTTAAGACAGCTTTTGTTGTACTTACCCACTTTGATTTTCTATGGATTAGCAATTTTTTTGCTTTTATTTATTTATTTCATAGTTTCTAATTTTTATTTATGTCTTTTTGTAGGTGCATTATCTGTTGTCACAAATTAAAACTATACAAAATGATTCTTAAAAAAACAACAACAACTAGTTCCTTCATAGTTAAACTTTACATTAACAAAGTTCAAATGGTCCAAATCGCTGATAGCAATCTGATCCGATAACATTTCCTCCTGGTCAGTCAGTTCCACAAGATAAATTTGTCTGTGCTTCTTAAGCACTCAGTGACATTGTAACTGTACTCAAACTGCCACTCTCAAGCACTCAGTGTCATTGTAACTTTACTCAAACTGCCAAGTTTATTTGTTACGTCAACTCAACCAAGGAGAACAATACCATGTGTATTCTACTACTGAACTGACCAGTTCACACTTCTCCAGAAGCAGGGTGGACTCTTAAAATTGGGTTTCCATACTCGAAGTTGTCACAGTATAGATAACGAGTTACATGGCTCTGTGCTTAAGTACAAATAAGCCAGTTCATGGTTATGAAGCAGCGACACGACTCGAGTAATTTTCGAATTACCTAATGAGTGTAATTGTAATCTCTGGTGGCTCACGTTTTTCTGTACTGTTAAGGAAAGAACGAAAGGCCGATGTAACATATGTAACAGTGGTCTGATGACCACACTATTTACTGAAGGTTAAAAATGAAAACCTAAAGATAAGGTTAAAGCTATTCGTAGAAGGATACGTGAGAAACAGGTATCGCCATCTATAGACGATTTTAATAGTGAGGACAATAAATAAAAAAAAAACAAATTATACTTGCATTTCTTCTGTTGACAAATTCTAAATAAATGAACCCAACAGCACTCTTACTATTAAAAGGAGACGGGCTAAATAATATAAAGTAATTGAAAATTATTGACAAAAATGAATTACATAGATTACAGTGTGTTCACCATTTCAAAGCTAGAATATACGATTATAGCAACTATGCTTGTCATAAGAGATTAAATGCAATGCATACTGGTAATTATTGGTATAATAGGCCTAGTTCTGATGCCTTATGACAAGTATAATCGATTATTTCATAGTTCTGATGTCTTATGGCAAGTATAATCGATTATTTCACAGCTATTTGATTACATGTTGACCACTACCCAGTGGAACAGCGGCATGTTTTCGGATTTGAATTGCTGAAAACCAGGTTTCAAAAGCTCATTGTGTAGTTTTCTGCTTAATAACAAACATATATTGACCAATAAAAAGGGTTTATTGATATTATAAAAATTATCAAATGTGAAATACGTTGAGTAAGTTTTTTTTCTTCTATGTAAGTTTGAACGTTTTCTTTGGATCTTTTCCAGTTTTATAATCTCACAAACTACGTAGTTTTTTATCCATTTGAACATTGTTTGCAAATTATTTATTCAGCTGAAAATAGACATTAATGACATTCTAGTACTATTTGTTTTGTGTTATATAATGTATTAGTAACACATTTCATGTTAATTATAACACTACGAACATGGCGCCGTCACGCTATGATCGTTAGCTTGATTTGCGTAGTTTTTACTGCAGTCGCTAGGATCGCTATCGGCGTCCGTAAGCTAGTCGATCGCGCCGATTTAAACTGAACGTGAGTAAGTTCCTATATATTGTCATCTAATTGTTCAGAAAAAACATTTAATTATGACATATAAGCTGTTTCGTGACAATGATTAAAATTTAGAAACCAGTTAAAGTAACAAGAGCAAAAAAAAACAATAAAAACGAAACACAAACACTTTATTTTTAGTTAATTGTTTTTTTCAAATTTCGCGCAAATCTACACGAGGGCTAATACGCCCCTTACTTTAGCACTGCAATACTAGAAAAAAAGAAGCCAGTCATCACCACTCACTGTCAACTTTTTACCAAAGAATAGTGGGATTGATCATCACTTTATAACGGCCCCACGGCTGAAAAGGCGAGCTTGTTTGGGGGTGGGAATTCGAACCTGGGATCCTTAGATTACGAGTCGATCGCCCCAACCACCTTGCCATGCCGGGCCTTTTATTTCTTATTAAGTTATTAAGTGCAAAATTTCATAATAAGCCAGCGCCGTGTCCACTGCTGGGATTGAACTCTGAATTTTAAATCCCTGTAGTTTTTAAACAGTTACTATCTGTACTACTCGAAATTATTTCTACTTATCCATGCACTACGATTTATATCAACTTCTCCCTTTCAGAATTTTCGCGCCTAGTTACATAAAGGGTCTTTAATTATGAGCTGATACACCAGAGGGAAGCTAAGAATGCACGTAAACAACTGATTCTAATTAAATGGTGGAATTTTCTACTCATTTTTTCACGTATTTTACGACCCTAGGTCGCGAAACGTTACTGCAGTAACGAATCGCGAACCCAAGATAGATGTTGACTTCTCAGTCGTTGTTTTCTAAGCTGTCGAGTAGAAAGTCGAAGTGAGACGAAACGGCGGGGTAGCGAAGGTTGTCTTGAAATATTTACATGTTCTACAGTAATTTTTGTACGCTAAATCCGCAAATGGTGCCTGTTTGTTATATCACTTACAAATGTTTCATCAAACGTCACATGCACCTTGGCGCAAGTGAATCATTTATATTGAAGTATGGTCACATCTGTTATGTCTAAAATGTTGACAATCACTGGCAGCAGATTTCTCTAGACCAGTCGCGACGTGAGAGTTTTATTGATCGCTGTAGAATGTCCCTTTGTGACACAGCAGTTATGTGTACGGACTTACAACGCTAGAAACCGGGTTTCAATATCCGTAGTGGGCAAAGCAGAGATAGCCCGTTGTGTAACTTTGTGCTTAACTTCAAACAAATCGTTCTGAGAAACACGCCTCTTGTATATCAAGGGTTAACAGACCACAGGACGTGTCATTTCTGGACAGCGTTTGTTTGTAACATATTTTTAAAAAATTTCAATATTTTGTTTTCGTCGGTATGGCAACAAGAGATCGTGTAAATGACTCAAACATATTCTGTTATATTAGTGACAAACATATTCTGTTATATTAGTGATAAATTTGTTTATCTAAGTAAGATATTTTTTGTTCCCAATTTGTAAACAAACCTTTACGTGATAAAAAATGAATATTATTTTCAAAACTTGCGTAGCTGATTTATGGAAATTTTGTTATTAAAACCCAAACAACTTTTATGAAGTTTAGATTCGCAGGCCCATGTTATTTTTGTATTTTGTGCTTAATTAATAAAAGATTGATTTTAGAGACGTAGAAATTTGTGGATGTATTTTAATCGCAACACATGGAAGTTACTACGTACAAATAAAAATATAAAAATCTCATATATTCCTGCAGTATTGTTACGTACATCCCTTTAGGTCATTATTGCGTATTGTGTTATATATGTGTTTATGTTATTACATCTTTTGCTTCACTTATTATCATTTCTGAAACACTATGGGGAAAAACATGGTGGAAAAGTCATCTATTTTATTTGTCCTTTTGTAAATTGAGTCCGGTTTCTTTCTATCGTCTGACTCTTCAAATTCATGAGGCGTCCTTGTGGGTATGCAAATATTTATTGAAATTTTAATAATTCGGGAGCGGCGTCGGTGGCGCCACCATACAATTGACCTCGGTTTGATGTTTTACTGAAATTACTTTTTTTTTTTCGTGGAGTAATAAAAACACTTGTTTAAACGAGTTTCAGCAGAAAGGGGGATTTCATTTTATTTTTTATTGGAGCTAAACCGTTGACGGGGAGTCCCACTATTCTTTTTATAACATGTTTACCTCCAAATGTTTAGTAAACACGCCCTTAACATCCACATATCATTAAGCTTCTGCCGCTACGTGCAAGTCGCGAGCAAAACAAACACACCAATCAGATTTTCTTATCATTCGAGTATCCATGTTTATGATAAAGTTATTAAGACCACTTACCAGAATGAAGGCAGAAACTTTACCATCCACGATAAGGGACTGACTGTCACACTTATAACGCACCATAGGTCAAAGTGTGGAAATATTTTGTGATACCAGAGTTAACAGTTCTGAAATCCATAGTTCTGTCATAGGGCCAACCTGTGCCCTGTGTATAGAGAAGTACAGGTCTACCACATGTCCAATCAGTGCTCTATATGGAAAGGGCTGATCTGTACCCAATATATAGAAAAGTGCAGCTTTATCACGAGGACAACCCTATTGTTATTTGCCTTTTTGATAATTTCAATTCTTGCGTCTCCCCACTGCAGAAGGTGAGCCCAGCAACGTTCGTATCACAAGCGCGTGTTCTACCAACCAAGTTAGAAGATTATTTCACCTCGCAATGACGAACAATCACATGTTTTATTTAATTAATGAGTAAAACAGTAATATTAATTAATAATAGTTTTTACTCTTTGTGTGGCGGTTGAAGACGTTTAATAATTAACTTTTTTTTTAATTTCGCGCAAAACTACACGAGGGCTATCTGCGCTAGCTGTCCCTAATTTAGGGGTGTAAGACTAGAGGAAAGGCAACTAGTCACCACCACCAATCGCCAACTCTTGGGCTACTCTTTTACCAACGAATAGTGGATTGACCATCACATTATAACACCACACGGCTGAAAGAGCGACCATGTTTGGTCTGACGGGGATTCGAACTCGCGACCGTCAGTTTACAAGTCAAGCGCGCTAACCACTTGGCCATGCCTGAGAAGGCAGTTAGTCATCACCACTCATCGCCAACTCTTGGGCCACTCTTATACCAACGAATAGTGGGACCGTCTGCAACATTATAACGGTTCAATGTCTGAAATCGCGTGCACATTTCACGTGATTGGGAGGGTAGAGGATCTAGTAGCAAATAGATCATAAACAAAGTTTAAAAATTTATAACGCTGAAATCCGGAGTTGGATTCCCCACGGTGGACGCAGCAATGCGATTTTGATCTGAATCGAACAAAATTTAAATCAAAGACCACTGAACAAAGCATTATATCCAATGGATTTTTGGCATTAAACTGGAGACAAACTAAAGGCCTTCAAGTTCGTCCAAAAGGACAGTAACTGTTGTTCTGTAGTTTTAATTTTATTTTAGCTAATTCTACTTTAGAAAGCTAAATGAAACAACTTTCTTTGTATCAGTTGCTATCCCAGTTTGAATAATTCTATTTGACATTACCGTTTCAAAAGCAATAATATTAGACAATAAATGTCGTAGCGTCGGCTAACGATAATTCATTTGATCACTAGTTTCAAAGTTAATGGATAGCAAGTTGCTTATAAACGTTAAGGTGACGCCAACCAGATATTATTTATGTTGAAGTGACCACATATGTTTTTAGCAATCAGAAACATTAAATAGATATTTGAAATATACCAGTATTAAAACATAGCTTGAAAGGAAGTCACTGATAAAACATCTAATATCTTGTTATGATGTGAACTTCCAAAAGCGTTTCATATTTCAATCACTGCCCAGTTAAAATCTCAAAACTGCTTGTAATATTTAGTTTTACAATGTCCTAGAGATGGCGCTAGTATTGATATAATTCTTATACTCTGAAACGGATTACGTTTTCTTTATTGCTCATGAAATATAAAATGTTATAATATACTAGCAATACAGAAAAAGAGTATTTATTCAGACAAACAGCTACTTAAAACGCTTTTGTTGTCCTATGATTTAGTTTTTAGAATTTATAGATGTGATGTTTGTTAAGAATTTAAATCTCGCTTCTTTCGGAATTTTTCGAACGTAGCTAATCTTAAATCTGAATTGATGTATGGTCCTCACCACTTACTGCCAATCCTTGCCTGTCTTTTAATATTATTATGTACCCATGGGCAGTGAACCACGAATCCTCGCATTTACAGCTGATCATGTTTTTGTTTGTAGATAAACACAAAGCTACACAATCTTTACTCTACCCACCACGGCTATCGAAATCCAGTTTCTAGCGTTGTAAGTCCGCAGACATACTGCTGTGTCACTGATGAAGAGAGCTTTTAAATTGTGAATAATACATTACGGTTTATATGTTCATAAAAGTAAAAGTCCACAAAAGAATATTTCAGTTAGTTTCGAAACCTGAACCATTCAACACAATATGTGACTGATATTTGTATTACTTTGTTAACACAAAACTTTAGCTATTAGCTTCTGCTCTTTTGACTTATTTTGTCAATATATCGATTTGTTTTTGTATAAATCAAAATAAATGCGTAGTAAATCAACTTTCTACTCGATATCAAACTTTGGAATCCATAAGTCCAATAGATTTCAGAGGTACAGAGATAAAATCTTCATACAGCCATTACAAACAGTAATTATGTTATAATCCAAGATTGACTCTGTGCACGTGCTCATGTTGTCATCTCAGACTATATACTAGGGAAAATCAACATAACAGAATAAATATATTCAAATTTCTTGTCACTATGGAAATGGTCAGTACAATATATACAAAGATGTTTTCGAACAGTTGGATTAAATCGGACAGGTTGGTTCAGCTGACATTCGAAGCTGATCAGAAGTCATGGTTTAGGTATCTTTTCGTTGACTCACTGATGTAAAGGGAAAATCTAATTATTTGTATGTTTTGTTGTTTTGCAAATCTACACGACAGTAGAATCCAACAGGAATCAAACTCCGAATATCTGCAATACCAAGTTTACAACTATGCCACCAAGAGTTGCATGGTTAGGGCGTTTGATTCGCATTTTGAGAGTCGCGGGCTCAAATCCTCGTTCCATGAAACATGCTCACCCTTTCAGCCGTGTGGGCGTTATGAATCGACGGTGAATCCCACTATTCGTTGGTAAAAGAGCAGTCCAAGAGTTAGCAGTGCTTGGTGATGATTGGCTGCCTTCGCACTTTTCCTTTACTGTCAAATTAGAGCGGCTATCGAAGATACTTCTCGCGTGGCTTTGCGCGGAATTCCAAACAAACTTAACCAAACAATGGATGCTCATTATTCATTATTAATTGAACTTGCCACGAGGGGCGCTGCAATTATATATTACATAAAACATTAAAAGTCTATAGTTATCTGCTGGGCCCCAGCGTGATAATGACTAGTGTATCAAATTGATGATCCAAGAATCTTGGGTTCGAGGCGTGGTAAATTTTCAGCTATAATTGCATTATAAGAGTAAATTACAATGGTGCTATATAAAAGTATCTATTTTTAGGCGGTGGATGCTGCTTGATGGCTTTCGTCCCTGCAGGTCAGCTGTTTCTGAACCACTTTGTTCATAAAGTATTCTGATAAATGGGCAAGTTCTCTTTATAAAACAGTACGAGTTTACCCTTATGAATCTAAATTTAATTTTAATATGTAAATATATTTGATATTATATATTTGTATTTATATATTTGATACTCGGTGAGCTTAACAGACAATATTTATAGCGAAAAACTTCCGTGTGCCACCTGTTGGTGAATCTATAGGAACTAAATACATTAATAAAATATGAATATTTACACAGAAAATTTGGTTTTGTTGTGAATTTCGCGCAAAGGTACTGGAGTGCTATTTTCGCTAGCCGTTCATAATTTAGCAGTGTAAGTTTTGTTTGTTTGTTTGTTTGTTTTGGAATTTCGCACAAAGCTACTCGAGGGCTATCTGTGCTAGCCGTCCCTAATTTAGCAGTGTAAGACTAGAGGGAAGGCAGCTAGTCGTCACCACCCACCGCCAACTCTTGGGCTACTCTTTTACCAACGAAAAGTGGGATTGACCGTCACATTATAACGCCACCACGGCTGGGAGGGCGAGCATATTTAGCGCGACGCGGGCGCGAACCCGCGAATTACGAGTCGCGCGCCTTACGCGCTTGGCCATGCCGGGCCTAGCAGTGTAAGACTACAGGGAAAGCAGCTAGTCATCACCACCCACCGCCAACTCTTAGGCTACGCTTTTACCAACGAATAGTGGGATTGAACGTACCATTATAACGCCCACCACGGCTGAAAGGGCGAGCATGTTTGGTGTGACGGGGATTCGAACCCGCGAGTCGAGTGCCTTAATCACCTGGCCATGCCGGGCCTTACACAAAAAGAACTTAGTACGATAATAATTGTTCTCTAGTGGACCAGCAGCAAGGTTACAGACTTAAAGTGCTAAAATCAGGAGGTCGATTCCACGGGGTGGACAGAAGAAAACAAACAAACGTATTTACAAATAACAATTTCTGATAGTATTGCTGAAAAGAATTATTTTTATTTTGCTGTTTTTTATATATTTCAGATTTTTAAATAAACTGTTAATTAATTGTATTGTTTGTTTGTTTTTGAATTTTGCGCAAAGCTATTTAAGGGCTATCTGTGCTAGCCGTCCCTAATTTAGCAGTGTAAGACTAGAGGGAAGGCAGCTAGTCATTACCATTCACCGCCAACTTTTGAGCTACTCTTTTATCAACGAATAGCGGTATTGACCGTCACATTAAAACGTCCTCACGGCTGAAAGGGCGAGCGTGCTTGGTGTGACAGAGATTCGAACCCGTAATCTTCAGATTACGAGTCGAACACATTAACCCACCTGGCCATGCCGTGCCCAAATTAATTGTAAATAATCTCAAAGAAAACGGGGCGTTATAATGTTACGGTCAATTCCACTATTTGTTGGTAAAAGAGTAGCCCAAAATTTGACGATGGATGGTGATGACTAGCTGCCTTCCTTGTGATCTTACACTGCTAAATTAAGGACGGCTAACGTAGATAGTCCTTGTGTAGCTTTGCGCGATATTCATAAACAAATAAACTTTAAAAAAATACAAAAAAAATGTCCATAGTGTTGTGTGGGAAATAACATATACTTGTTAAGATGCTTAACATCGCTACAGTACTTATTAACACTCAGTTAACTAACCTGAAATACTGTAATTTCGTGGTAAATATAATTTACCTGAGGGTCGTAGATTCTGGCGGAGTGTGCGAAAGATTTTGGTCAAATTAATTGAGTAGAAATATTAAGTAAGAAATGCATTTTCAGAACAATATGTGAGCTTTTATTATTCAAACACGAGAACTATCTGCGCCATCCATCCCTAATGTAGCAGTGTAAGACTAGAGAGAAGGTAGCTAGTCATCACCATCCATCGTCAAATTTTGGGCTACTCTTTTACCAACAAATAGTGGAATTGACCGTAACATTATAACGCCCCCACAGCTAAAAGTCGAACATGTTTGGTGCGACGGGAATTCGAACCTGCGACCCTCAGATTACGAGTCGAGCGCCTTAATCACCTGTCCATGTCGAGCTCTCAAGTTATAGTTCTAGGACAGTTTTATAAAATTTGTAACAATGAGATGAACGTTAGATGATCGATCCATATAGATCGATCCATATAGATCAATCCAGCACATTTTTAAATTTCAGATTAAATTTTGAAAATCGTCCTTTCGCGAATTTGGGATAGATTGTTTCAAAATTACTCTTTCGCGAATCAAGCATTAAAATATGAAAACCCCTCTTTTCGCGAATTTGAGATTATTTTTCTAACACCACTTTTTCATGAAAAACTGGGATTACTTTTTTCAAAATCACCTTTTCGCGAATTTGGGATTAATTTTTCAAAGGCATCTTTTCGAGAAATTGAAATAAATTTATCAAAACTATATTTTTGCGAATTTGGGATTAATTTTCGAAAATTACCCTTTCTTGAAAATTTTTTTTATAGTATTTATATATGAAACAATATTACAATTTTATTTGTTCCAGGGAACTGGAACATAAAAAAACTCAAGGTTTTAAATTAAGAATGTTTACTTAATGTGCAAGAAACAGAACAGGTCATTATTTCCAAGAAGGTAGCATCTAGTGTTGCTCACTATCTGCACGTGACATTAAGACTCGTTGTTTTGTGTGTGAGGTTGTGTCAGGATACGAGGCTAACCGCAGAAGTCTACGTGGTTGTTGACCTTGGGGACCCAAAAGAAGAGAAATCGAAGAGGTTTAAAAAAGCACCTTTCAAGTGGAAGCAAGACAAAAAAACCCAATAAATTCCCCAAGATAGGAAATTAGAAAGAAATGATTTTTAATGTAGATCATACATCACTTTATGAAATAAAGAAAATAATGAGACTCTTAAGATAGATTTTCACGTATTAACTTACAAACAAAAAACGGCAAAATGAAGTTTGAAAATATATTAAGTACTTAATTTCAAAGTAGAGAAACAACGTGATTTGTAATTTGAAAAAAATACAAGTTATTTCATACAATCTTGAAGAATTATTAATTACAAAACAGTTTTCTAATTTAGTAAAGTCGAGAAATATCAAATGTTTAAGGTTTAAAATATTGACAAAGAAAGAAAAGATTCTTAAAAGCTACTAAAATTAAACCGTACTGAAAGGAAAACTAAAACATTGTTTTTTGAAATTATTATTCGTACTCTAAAATTACTAGAAGTAATCGAAACTCATTATTCGTACTCTAAAACTACTAGAAGTAATCACTACCCACTGCCAACTCTGAAGAGGACTATCTGCACTAGTCGTCCCTAATTTAGCAGTGTAAAACTAGGGGGAAGACAGCTAGTCATCACTACCCACTGCCAACTCTGAAGAGGACTATCTGCGCTAGTCGTCCCTAATTTAGCAGTGTAAAACTAGGGGGAAGACAGCTAGTCATCACTACCCACTGCCAACTCTGAAGAGGACTATCTGCGCTAGTTATCCCTAATTTAGCAGTGTAAAACTAGGGGGAAGACAGCTAGTCATCACTACCCACTGCCAACTCTGAAGAGGACTATCTGCGCTAGTCATCCCTAATTTAGCAGTGTAAAACTAGAGGGAAGACAGCTAGTCATCACTACCCACTGCCAACTCTGAAGAGGACTATCTGCGCTAGTCATCCCTAATTTAGCAGTGTAAAACTAGAGGGAAGGCAGCTAGTCATCACTACCCACTGCCAACTCTGAAGAGGACTATCTGCGCTAGTTATCCCTAATTTAGCAGTGTAAAACTAGGGGGAAGACAGCTAGTCATCACTACCCACTGCCAACTCTGAAGAGGACTATCTGCGCTAGTCATCCCTAATTTAGCAGTGTAAAACTAGAGGGAAGACAGCTAGTCATCACTACCCACTGCCAACTCTGAAGAGGACTATCTGCGCTAGTCATCCCTAATTTAGCAGTGTAAAACTAGAGGGAATGCAACTAATTCTAAGAAAACTGTTGGGCTTCTCTTTTACCAACAAATAGTGAGATTTAGTGTAACATTATAACGCTTCAACGGATGAAAGAGCGAGCATTTGTGGTGAAACAGGGACTCGAACCTGAGATTCTGAGGGTACGACATAAACTATTATAAACGTAAGTGTAGCAGTAAAACACTGTGAACCCCCTTAAGTTGCACAGCGGCATGTCTGTGAACCTCACAGAGTGAAACCAAATTTCGATAACCGTTGTGGGCAAAGCGTAGAGTAACCCATTTTGTCGCTTTGCCCTTAACTGCAAAGAACCAAATAAACAAACAAAAACTTCTAAATATTATTTACAGAATAAATATATAGTTTTATAGTTTTCAACTAAACTTCTGTAAAAACATATATGCAGAAAGCCATTCGTAAATATTGAACTGATAGGTTAAAGGTTGTTTATTATTAAGTATAACAAAAGAAAGAGCTATCTGTGCTTTGTTCACCACGAGTATCAAAACCAGATTTATCAGACAATAAGCCTTCAGACTAGTCGCTGAGTCACCAGGTCGACAAAATTAAAGAAAAATAGCAGTTAAAGAACATCCGCCTTCAACTACATGTTCTTGTAGAACGAGATTTTGCAGCAACAGGATAAGTACCCTGAATTATTGGGTTCACAGCTTACCAATGCTAACCGTAAACCCACTCTCGATCCCAGGAAAAAGTTAAGTGACAGCAAAAATATTCTAAAAGATGACAATTTTATGAGTTCCCTTCGTAACTTACAATATATCATTTATTTTTGTCACTTTCATCACCAGTAGTGGTGATATTACAGCGAATAGTGTTACATTTTATTTTACTTTTATTATTGTTGAGGTAATGTTGCATGGTTAGTTTAAATATACATTTAACACTAAAGTATCCTAATTTGAGCGAACACCGTGAGGGAACAGTAAAAACACTAAAAAATGAACGTAGTTTCGTTGTTTGACTATTAAAACAGAAGAGCAGTAAACACACTGAAAAATGAATGTAATTTTGTTGTTTGACTATTAAAACTAAAGAGCAGTAAAAACACTAAAAATGAACGTAATTTTGTTCTTTGACTATTAAAACAGAAGAGCAGTAAAACACTTAAAAATGAACGTAATTTCGTTGTTTGACCATTGAAACAGAAGAGCAGTGAAGACACTGAAAAATGAACGTAATTTCGTTGTTTGACTATTAAAACAGAAGAGCAGTAAAAACACTGAAAAATGAATTTTGTTGTTTGACTATTAAAACAGAAGAGCAGTGAAGACACTGAAAAATGAACGTAATTTCGTTGTTTGACTATTAAAACAGAAGAGCAGTGAAAACACTGAAAAATGAACGTAATTTCGTTGTTTGACTATTAAAACAGAAGAGCAGTAAAAACACTAAAAATGAACGTAATTTTGTTGTTTGACTATTAAAACAGAAGAGCAGTAAAAACACTAAAAATGAACGTAATTTTGTTGTTTGACTATTAAAACAGAAGAGCAGTAAAAACACTAAAAATGAACGTAATTTTGTTGTTTGACTATTAAAACAGAAGAGCAGTGAAGACACTGAAAAGTAAACGTAATTTCGTTGTTTGACTATTAAAACAGAAGAGCAGTGAAAACACTGAAAAATGAACGTAATTTCGTTGTTTGACTATTAAAACAGAAGAGCAGTAAAAACACTAAAAAATGAACGTAATTTTGTTGTTTGACTATTAAAACAGAAGAGCAGTAAAAACACTAAAAAATGAACGTAATTTTGTTGTTTGACTATTAAAACAGAAGAGCAGTGAAGACACTGAAAAATGAACGTAATTTCGTTGTTTGACTATTAAAACAGAAGAGCAGTGAAAACACTGAAAAATGAACGTAATTTCGTTGTTTGACTATTAAAACAGAAGAGCAGTGAAAACACTGAGAAATGGATGTAATTTCGTTGTTTGATTATTTTATATTATAAAACAGTAGCGATCGTGAGTGTTTCTGGTGTATTTTTGTTGGAAGATGTGATGAGAACCACAACAATATATATTATTTTAAATTTCGCGCAATGCTACACGATGGCTATCTATGCTAACCTCACTTAATACATGAGGGCTATCTCTTAACAGTGTAAGAGTAGAGGGCAGCTAGTTATCGCCATTTACTGTCGACTCGCCGACATTTGGCTTACACTTTATTAACAAATAGTAGGAGTGACTGGCACATTATAACGTCCATACTGCTGAAACTTTGGCATGGTTGGTGTGACGGGGATTCGAACTCGCGCCTCTCAGGTTACGAGTAGAGCTCCCTAACAACTTGTCAATGCTAGTCCCATCAAAACACTCTTACCAGCTGTACAAATCTCTAGATACTTGGAAACGTTAGGACTATGGAAGGGGCAGAATTGTGATTCGATAATTTATTGTGAATATTTGATAGAAAAACACACACCATAAAGTTGCTTTATTTTATTTGAATGGAAAACCCCAAGTTGAACATTTGTTGAAGTTTTGTACATACAAGCATGAACGACCTTGAATTCAACCCCAAAGTATTCCCACCGTTCTCAATTTATATACAAAGAATCTTCATGGCGTTCACGTTTTTTTTTTGTTTTTTTTTGGTTCATGGCCTTGACTCGCTTCTACCTACGAGTTTACAGTGACTAATAAAAATAACCAACACAACTGTTTGACTTCGAGTCGTGAAACTCTACCACTGAAAATAAGGTTTCTTTATGATTGGACCGCCGCCAGTCTTTAACTTTGCACAATGAAAAAATAATAATAATAGAGCACTTATGTTGCAAATCATCGTAAAATTAAAGGTCTCTGAGGCAAAATTTTTTTTCGGGAAAGAAACAAATTTCTTTAGAGCGTAACATGAAATAAATAATTGGAAAAGAGGGCGCTTAATAAAGTAATAATTCTAGGTTTTTTCAAAGAAATTAAAAATAAGTAGAGGGTGTAATTTATTTATTTATTGGTATTAAAATATAGCTGATAATTATTAAATGTATTAATTATTAATACTGATAATTATTAAATTTTGGCTTATTGTGAATTTTAAGCCTGTTGATTTTTAAATTATAATCCTACATATTTAATTATCTGATCAATCTATTTATATCTCTACGAATTTAATCAGCGGTAACTCAGTTTGGTTGCAATTCTATATACTATTAACTGTTTTACAAAAATGTAATTGTTTACAAACAGTTAGCTCTTTGACGATTTTATATATTTAAAACAATATTATTTTTTAAATTTTAATTTTGTTTTAAGGTGGTTCCAAAATTATACATTTTTAAGCGGGTTTACTGACTGAAAGGGACTACATAAAACAGATGTTTCCATGAAAAAAATCTGGCAGATTCATATTAATTGGAAGTATTATAAGTAATGTGGGCTAAAAAGGTTAAAAATCGGGTTTAGATACATGAAGTGAACTGAGCAAAGACACCCCATAGCTGGTTTTGCGTAAAACCAAACAAATAATAATTAAAAATATATATCTCGAACCTAAGCTGGGAGTACGTTTGACATAACTGGGATATTCACATAACTGTGTTAGGTATAGACAAACCTAGAGTTGACATTCACATGTGTTACGTATAGACAAACCTAGAGTGGATATTCACATGTGTTAAATATAGACAAACCTAGAGTGGATATTCACATGTGTTAGGTACAGACAAACCTACAGTGGATATTCACATGTGCTAGGTATAGACAAACCTAGAGTGGATATTCACATGTGTTAGGTATAGACAAATCTATAGTGGATATTCACATAACTGTGTTAGGTACAGACAAACCTAGAGTGGATATTCACATAACTGTGTTAGGTATAGATAAGCTTAGAGTGGATATTCACATGTGTTAGGTATAGACAAACCTAGAGTGGATATTCACATAACTGTGTTAGGTATAGACAAACCTAGAGTGGATATTCACATGTGTTAGGTATAGACAAACCTAGAGTGGATATTCACAAAACTGTATTAGGTATAGACAAAACTAGAGTGGATATTCACATGTGTTAGGTATAGACAAACCTAGAGTGGATATTCACATAACTGTATTAGGTATAGACAAAACTAGAGTGGATATTCACATGTGTTAGGTATAGACAACCCTAGAGTGGATATTCACATAACTGTGTTAGGTATAGACAAAACTATAGTGGATATTCACATGTGTTAGGTATAGACAAAACTATAGTGGATATTCACATAACTGTGTTAGGTATAGACAAAACTAGAGTGGATATTCACATAACTGTGTTAGGTATAGACAAAACTAGAGTGGATATTCACATAACTGTGTTAGGTATAGACAAAACTAGAGTGGATATTCACATAACTGTGTTAGGTATAGACAAAACTAGAGTGGATATTCACATAACTGTGTTTGGTATGGACAAAACTAGAGTGGATATTCACATAACTGTGTTAGGTATAGACAAAACTAGAGTGGATATTCACATAACTGTATTAGGTATAGACAAACCTAGAGTGGATATTCACATAACTGTGTTAGGTATAGACAAAACTAGAGTGGATATTCACATAACTGTGTCAGGTATAGACAAAACTAGAGTGGATATTCACATAACTGTGTTAGGTATAGACAAACCTAGAGTGGATATTCACATAACTGTGTCAGTAATAGACAAAACTAGAGTGGATATTCACATAACTGTATTAGGTACAGACAAAACTAGAGTGGATATTCACATAACTTGGTCAGATATTGACATAGTTGGATTAGATATTCGCATAACTGGATTGAATATTCATATAATAGGGTTAGATATCAACATAAATGGATTAGATATTCATACAATATTTATAAAATTGGGTTACATTATTCAAATAACAACAAATAAATAAATGTTATTCCAAGGTTAATGTGGCCCGGCATGGCCAATCGTGTTAAGGCGTGCGACTCGTAATCTGAGGGTCGCGGGTTCGCATCCCCGTTGTGCCAAACATGCTTGCCCTTTCAGCCGTGGGGGCGTTATAATGTGACGATCAATCCCACTATTCGTTGATTGAAGGGTAGCCCAAGAGTTGGCGGTGGGTGGTGATGACTAGCTGCCTTCCTTCTAGTCTTACACTGCTAAATTAGGGATGGCTAGCACAGATAGCCCTCGAGTAGCTTTGTGCGAAATTCAAAACAAACAAACAAACAAACAAACCAAGGCTAATGATGACATGGTTATTATTCCAAGGTTGACGATGACATGGTTATTATTCCATGGTTAACGATGACTTGGTTATTATTCTAAGGTTAACGATGACATGGTTATTATTACAAGGTTAACGATGACATGGTTATTATTCCAAGGTTAACGATGACATGGTTATTATTCCAAGGTTAACGATGACATGGTTATTATTCTAAGGTTAACGACGACATGGTTATTATTCCATGGTTAACGATGACTTGGTTATTATTACAAAGTTAACGATGACATGGTTATTATTCCAAGGTTAAAGATGACATGGTTATTATTCCATGGTTAACGATGACTTGGTTATTATTCCAAGGTTAACGATGACTTGGTTATTATTCCAAGGTTAACGATGACTTGGTTATTATTCAAAGGGTAATGATGACATGGTTATTATTCCAAGGTTAATGATGACTTGGTTATTATTCCAAGGTTAATGATGACATGGTTATTATTTTAAGGTTAACGATGACTTGGTTATTATTCCAAGGTTAACGATGACATGGTTATTATTCCAAGGTTAACGATGACTTGGTTATTATTCTAAGGTTAACGATGACATGGTTATTATTACAAGGTTAACGATGACATGGTTATTATTCCAAGGTTAACGATGACATGGTTATTATTCTAAGGTTAACGATGACATGGTTATTATTCCATGGTTAACGATGACTTGGTTATTATTACAAAGTTAACGATGACATGGTTATTATTCCAAGGTTAAAGATGACATGGTTATTATTCCATGGTTAATGATGACTTGGTTATTATTCGAAGGTTAATGATGACTTGGTTATTATTCCAAGGTTAACGATGACTTGGTTATTATTCAAAGGGTAATGATGACATGGTTATTATTCCAAGGTTAATGATGACTTGGTTATTATTCCAAGGTTAATGATGACATGGTTATTATTTTAAGGTTAACGATGACTTGGTTATTATTCCAAGGTTAACGATGACATGGTTATTATTCCAAGGTTAACGATGACATGGTTATTATTCCATGATTAACGATGACTTGGTTATTATTCTATGGTTAACGATGACTTGGTTATTATTCCAAGGTTAACGATGACATGGTTATTATTCCATGGTTAATGATGACATGGTTATTATTCCAAGGTTAACGATGACATGGTTATTATTCTAAGGTTAACGATGACATGGTTATTATTCCATGGTTAACGATGACTTGGTTATTATTACAAGGTTAACGATGACATGGTTATTATTCCAAGGTTAACGATGACTTGGTTATTATTCCAAGGTTAATGATGACATGGTTATTATTCCAAGGTTAACGATGACTTGGTTATTATTCCAAGGTTAACGATGACTTGGTTATTATTCCAAGGTTAACGATGACTTGGTTATTATTCCAAGGTTAATGATGACATGGTTATTATTCCAAGGTTAACGATGACTTTATACTTCTTGCTTTTAGTCTTTGCATCATTTCCGTATTAAAACCTAAAAGGCCCGGCATGAACAGGTGGGTTAAGACGTTCGACTCGTAATCCGATGGTCGCGGGTTCATATCCCTGTCACACCAAACATGCTCGCCCATTCAGCCGTGGGGGCGTTATAATGTGACGATCAATCCCACTATTAGTTGATAAAAAAGTAGCCCAAGAGTTGGTGGTGGATGGTGATGACTAGCTGCTTTCCCTCTTGTCTTACACTGCTAAATTAGGGATGGCTAGCACAGATAGTCCTCGTGTAGCTTTGCGCGAAAAACAAACAAACAATAAATCCTAAAATTTAATGTTTTGTTAATATGTATACAATATATATTTAATATATGTATACAACACAAAGAGTAATTAGTTTCATTTGATGTACCAGTGAACATGTTCACACTTCTTAGTTTGAAAACTAGTGACAAATAATACGCTTGTGGTAAATCTAGAAATTATACTGATGGCATATCTTCATAAAATTACGATATTTACATTAGATAGAACCCTTTAACAAAGTTACATAATTATTGTTTCTTTGTTTTTGAGCAAATCCACGTCCTGGACTTTCTGTAATTTCTCTATCGCTGGAAATTGAACCCCGAATTTTAGGTTTACAAGTCGATAAATTATTTTAAACTTTATATGTTCTATTGATCATTTCAGTCTGAGCTGATCCTACTGATAAAGCGTGGGTAAACAGATTCAAATTATAATTTTAGACTTTCAACGAACATACATGTCTATTTGCATCACTGCGCGTATAATGAGCTGAAAAGTCCTAAACCCGTTCCGACTCACTGACTGCTTTAATAACGCGGACGTATTCGAGATAAACGTGTCAAACAACCGGAATCGGTATTCAAGAGCTCGTCTTACGTTGTTGGTAAATAAACGTTGTTACATTTCTTACAGATGAAGCAAAAAAAAAAAAAAAAACAAAGTTGCGCAACTGTTGCACTGAATTTGAGTTTATGACCAAGGGATAACAGTGACTAATGAAGGAAAAGGAAAAGTCACCTTTAAAAAGAAAAGCAAACCAATAAACTAGAAATGAATTTTTATACCAAAGTTCTTTAAATTATTTCTCGTGACAGTAGAATAAGGTATTACAGCTATTCAGGGAATGAACGGGGGTTTCTTCTTTAGCGTTCAAATTTTCTAAGAAGGAACAATTACGAAAACAACGATAGATGAATCAGGAGTTTCAGAGAAGTGTTTACGTTCTGTTATGAAGTGGTCTGGCATGGCCTAACGCGTTAAGGCGTGCGCTTCGTAATCTGAGGGTCGCGGGTTCGCGCCCGAGTCGCGCCAAACATGCTCGCCCTCCCAGCTGTGGGGGCGTTATAATGTGACGGTCAATCCCACTATTCGTTGGTAAAAGAGTAGTCCAAGCGTTGGCGGTGGGTGATGATGACTAGCTGCCTTCCCTCTAGTCTTACACTGCTAAGTTAGGGACGGCTAGCACAGATAGCCCTCGAGTAGCTTTGTGCGAAATTCCAAAACAAACAAACAAATCTGTTATGAAGTAATCAAAAGTATTATTCCGCCTGGTTTTAATCAAGTATCGGGATTTTTTTTTCAATATTGTAATTTGGCAGATGTTAAAATAACGCAGAAAGATATAAAATTAAAAATAGAATGAACCATTTGACGCTTCAACCAAAGGAGAAATAATTTTCTAAGTTTTACAACGTTAAACCTAAAACGATGGAACTGATTAATATTCTCCTGGTGAACATTTCAGCCAATTATCCTTTATAGAATCCAATAAAAGGTCTTCGGCTGGAATATTGATTACTTAATTAATTTTATTATCTATTGTGACTAAGTTCTATAAAAGTGTAATTTGATGTCATTGTTATTATGCATTTGACATACAGGGCGCTAATAAGCTACTTGAATGTAATCTAAACAGTAATTGATAATTGGTTTATACAACATACATAATATATATTTTTTCGTATTATTTCAGTTTCAGTAAATAATCTGGCAGACCAACAAAAGAGAGTTGAGCCCTTCTCTTTTGGTCAGGAGAAATATCAAAGTTTCATATCTGCAAATTACCTCTAGAAATCGGGTTTCGATACCCGTGATGGGCATAACACAGGTAGCCTATTGTGTAGCTTTGTTCTTAATTGCAAACAATCAAACATAACAGCGACTGAGACGTTTGTTTGATTGTTTGCAATTAAGAACAAAACTACACAATGAGCTATCTGTGCTATGCCAACCAGGGGTATCGAAACCCAATTTCTAGAGTTGTGAATCCGCAGATATGCCGTTATGTCACTGGGGTAGGGCGACTGAGACGTAGTTTATATTAGTAAACCTCTGGACAACAACCGTTTCAGTGTGAACTGGATTAAGTTTCAGACATGTAATTTTTCGTTCATAAAGAATTAGGCCAAGAAATTATTAGCACTCTGTTATTTATATGTTCATTTATTTTAACAACTCTTATTATTAATTATTATTCTGCTGAACCATCCTGCTTGTCATTCAGATGAACTGGCAAACCAGGGGGAGCGAGTCTATTAACGTTTCAAACATCAGATGTTACAGATAGAATACAGTACCGGAAACTAATGAAACCGTACCAGAAAAATCAAATAATCCATCGTGGAGACCGATATTTCAAAAACGGTGATTCTTATTGTTCTAATTAAGGGTGTAATAAGTGGGGACATACCGTGTTACTTCGAAAATAAGACAGGGCTTATATTAATTTTCACTCCAAAATATGACACTAGGGCTTTTTTTCGGGGGATGTCTTATTTTGATATATTAAAAATATGAAGTTACAAAGTAAAACTATTAAACTAACCATTTAAAATAAACTATTATTAAACTATTAAACTAACTGATTAATACTTAAACAAACTAATTAACTAACTATTAAACTAATTAATAAGTTAATTTTTTTTATTTCTTTCCTCTTCCTGCCACTCTTAACTAGGGCTTATTTTAAGGGTAGGGCTTATATTAAAACTATCCCCAAAAATCACACTAGGTCTTATTTTATGGGTAGGTCTTATTATCGGAGAAACACGGTAATATGACAACATACGTAATTACGTAGCCCTGGAAAGTTATTGAACAAAGACTATATTTGTCAGTGGTAAAATCAATTACGTGTTACATAATACATATTATACATTTATAGCAAAGTTGGGTATTTGATGATTTGTTGGTTTTCTTCAGAGCAAAGCCACACTGGGCTACTTGTTGTGCCCATTGAGAGGAATCGAACCTTTGATTTTAGCACTACTAGTCCATAGACTTACCTCAAGGCTTATAAAGCCAGGAGCTGCCATTCTTATATTTGAACCACTGATTAGAAGGAAGGCAGCAAGTTGACAAAACCTGACCATCCACCATTCAGATTGATGGATTGACTGTCACTCTTATAACACACCCACAGCTGAAAGTCCAAGGTATATTTTTATGGTTAAGATAGGATTCGAAACCCGCTGGCCGTCTCCAAAGCTCAGACTAAAGTATCTACTGGTGTAAATCCAAATGTTAAAAGTAACAAAACGCAGAATGTAAAATATTTTCTCAACCCAAACGAGCCGTTTTTGCATATAAATTTCTCAACAAGTGGGTTTCTCGACATCACTGAGGTCAGAATTTGTTGATAAATTTTATAAATTAGTTAATAAGTATCGATATCTAAAAGAATAAAAAGTTTGTTTGTGTCTGTCTATTCGAACCTTTTAATTACTTGTTCGTTAAACATCTTGACCAGTCAGCATCAAATGTGACGGTGATGACACGAGGGGGACTGGACCCCACACCTAATATCATACAAAGAGAAAACACAAAACAGCACGACTGTAGCCGTAATAAGATAATTTGGTTGGGGGTCTCTAACTTAACAATGCAATTATTGATTTTTAAGGGTTTCAAAAGGTGATTTTTGGGCCTATGAAGTATTTAATAATAAAAAAGCACGTTTTACAATATAATTCAGTTAGTACATAACACTAACAAGTTGCCTTCTACAATGTAATTAATTAGTACATAATGACAAATTATTTTCTACAATGCAGTTAAGCTAGCACATAGCAACAACGCATGTATAATGTAACAGTTGTTAACTAGAAATCATTACAATATATTGAGTACATACCAGTACCAGTAGACGTATTTTTGTGAGTAGCTAAAAATGTCAGAGGTTATTGGAGACCTACCCTTAGGTCAGAAAAGGGTTAATTTATGAGTGCAACATTATATTTCCAGGATATATAATTTTTGTAATTTTTCTCACCTCGTTGTCTTGGGGCTGGGTATATTACCCCCTTCTCCGCGTACCTGTCCTAACAGATTACAATGTGATAAAAATCCAAGTAACTTAACATTTTAAGGCAATTTTTGTCCTAGTTTTAACCGATCTCATTGCTACTGTTTACTAAAATTGTAAACGTTGGAATGTTATTACCCGACGTTAAGTATCGTAATATTTAAATACCCCCATATGGGCCATACCAACTGGCAAGAAGGGGCATGATTTTGTTTGTTTGTTTGTGTTTGAATTTCGCTCAAAGCTACACGAGGGTTATCTGCGCTAGCCGTCCCTAAATTAGCAGTGTAAGGCTAGAGGGAAAGCAGCTAATCATCACCACCCACCGCCAACTCTTGAGCTACACTTTTACCAACGCTTGAAAAAGCGAACGTGTTTGGTGTGATGGTGATTGGAACCCACGACCCTCGGATTACGATTCGAGTGTCTTAACCACTTGGCCATGCCGGGCCCGACACTTTGTACTCGTAAGTTTATGCTAATGCAGATGTGGTGGTCAGGATACTTGATTCGCAATCTGAGGGTCGCAGATGTGAATCCCGCCCTGTACCTGTTCGCCCTTTCAGCCGTGGGGACATTAGAATGTTTCAGTTAATATCACTGTATCTTTATCATCTGAAAATTAGGGACGACTTGTGCAATTGGTCCTCGTGTAGCTTTGCGCGAATTTCAACGAACAAATAAGAACGCATTAATTCACGTGATAAAACAAAGCTGAAAACCCAATAAATTATTTCGGTTTAGTAAGTTAAAATTTTTAACAAAAATTAGAAGATTTTTTTCATTAAGCACAATGTGTTATACCCACCACGGGATCGAAACCTGAACTTTAGCGTCGTCAGCTGCAATATAAGACGATACTACAATAGGATCAATCTTGGGAACATACTTTGCACAATGGTTTCAGTTCAAAGATATCGTGACAACATGGTTCTCTATTATTATTTTAAACAAACCTTAAAGATTTCCCCCCCCATCTCATTTCTATTTAGCCTGATTTATAACATACACTATTTTCAGCCAGTTCAGTGTAACGTATCAGGTTTAATATGTTATTAATCTTACTTTTGATATATGTAGTTAAACCTCACAGAAACTGTTAACAGCAGTTTATTACTCACCCTGGCTCAAACGTGATACCTTCTTTCCTTTCTTGAATGATTCGATGTGTGTGTGTGTGTGTTTTCTTATATCAAAGCCACATTAGGCTATCTACTGAGCCAACCGAGGAGAATCGAACCCCTGATTTTAACGTTGTAAATCCGGAGACATACCGCTGTACCAGCGGGTGGCACGAATGATTCGAACTGAGATGTTTAGTAATACAACCATCATGCGAGTGTGGACAGGGCATGTGAAGGTTAAATGCTAATAATAAGAACTGAGCATTAAAAACTCACGCACATATGTCATATTATCTAACTAGAGTTTGTTATTATTTAGTAATGAATAGATGAACGAAAGAAGATTGTTTTTTAAAGTTATTACAATTCATAACTCTTTCTATATAATGTGGCCATTCCTCGTGTTCTCTAGTGCGACTTCATTTTTTTTTCTCAGGGATTGCCAAATCAGTTCCGACAAAAATTAAACTGACCTTATGTTGACCCTTCGTTAATAGCACTAGTTCCATTTTATGTAACCTATATATTAGAATCTAGAGGCACGTGGGCAATCTACACTAACCATACCTGATTTTTAAGTGATAGACGAGAGGACACTTACTGTCAACACTTGATTTTTTACTCATTTATATTAATGCAAGATTGGACTGACCGTTTCTCGCAGAGGAAATAGCCCACGGCTGAACGTGAGAAGGTCCCCCGCTGGTACAGCGGTAAGTTTTCGGAGTTACAACGCTAAAATCAGAGGTTCGATTCCTCTCTGTGAACTCAGCAGATAGCCCAATGTGGCTTTGCTATAAAAAACACACACACACATTGACTGAACGTTCGGTGAACACACACACATTGAGAACACGTTCGGTGACGTTAATTTATTCGCAAATTTGTTTCTATGCTCATCCAGATACTCTTTCATTATAAGTGGGTAATAAATGCCGTTTAGATAAATATAGTAGGTTCTTTCAACTCATGACGTATCTTATAACCTGAAAATGAGAATTGAAAGAAGCGACACCTATTCACAAATAAAACGCATTGTTAATAAATAAATAATAATTAGTTTTACCTAAAAATAAAGAATATCGCACATTATAATTTATACCGAATAATATTGACGCAGTATAAATTATACTCTCAGACCCAGGAGTTTCGTATGATGTGAAGGGTGGTATTCATTCCTTTCTTGTACTTCACTAATATCACAGAAATCAAACAGATCCACGTAAAGCTAAACAGTAGAGTTATCACGAAGATTCACAAACGTATTACACAGATTGCTATGATGGACCACTTATCTGTTATTGGTAATAAGGCAAACCACCCAACCCTTTGATTCACAAGATGTGGGGGGCTGGAAGAAGTGAAAATTCCCAAAGAACGAGGTTAGATTCTTTCTTTCGAATAATTATTCAAATGTACACACAAAGTTTCCTGTAAGTTATTGCAGCCAGTTATGAGAAAACCAAAATTCCCTTTTATTTTCGTTTGGGGATTAGAACGGTTAGTGGGGGGTCATGGGGGTAGTGGAGCTGAAAATGTTTGAAACGCTAGAATTACATTCTTCTTTTAAACGAGTTTTCAAACATTCGGAAAAGAGTCGTGCTCGTTCGTGAATCCATTTATAATAGATAATAATAGATCCCAAAATCCAAATTCCTATTTATCTTTCTTTTGAATAATCCTGATATAAAAATATAGGAAATGTAAGCTTACTAGGATTGAACATGAACATGAACATTAACACGAACACGAACATGTCATGAACACGAACATGAATATGAACATGTCATGTACATCCGTGGATCCATTCCTCATAAAATTCTCCAAAATGCTTTAACTGCAGTTAAAACGAATCCAGATTATTGTTTTGAACGGGTCCTTAAATGTTTTTGTACTATTTTTTCCAAATCAATTTATTAAATCAAATTTGAGAATCATAAATTATTTCAATCGTTATTTTATGGATTTCTTCAGGTTTCTTTCAAAACTAATCTTTTTCTTCAGTGGAACATTGGTCTGTCTGCTAGAAACCGGGTTTCGATACCTGTGGTGGGCAGACAACAAATAGTCCACTGGGTAAGCTTTGCGCTTAATTACAAACAAACTTCATTTTCGCTTATATGCCTTTATAATTAAGTTCGTTTTATTTCAGAGGAAGACCACAACGCGGGGAATCGAATCCCGTATTTTAGCACTGCAAGTTCGTAAGCTTACCGCTGACCCACCAGGAGATGTGTGAGGGGTAAGTGTTGTATTGCTTAATTTATTTAATATACTAAAATTTGGAGGATGGTTGGGCTTGTTTTGAATTTCGCGCAAAGCTACACGAGGACTATCTGCGCTAGCCGTCCCTAATTCACTAGAGTAAGACTAGAGAGAAGGCAGCTAGTCGTCACCACCCACCGTCAATTCTTGGCCTACTCTTTCAACAACGAATAGTGGAATTGAGCGACACATTATAACGCCAACACAGCTAAAAACACCCTAACCATCCAGCCATGTTGGGCCTATCTGGAGGGTGAATTCATAATGCAAGTGTTAAACGTATCTATATACTTACGTGCAGACTAAAATAACGAAGTGGATTTGTGTAGTGTAGTGGCCCGGCATAGCCAAGCGTGTTAAGGCGTGCGACTCGTAATCTGAGGGTCGCGGGTTCGCATCCCCGTCGCGCCAAACATCCTCGCCTTTTCAGCCGTGGGGGCGTTATAATGTAACGGTCAATCCCACTATTCGTCGGTATAAGAGTAGTCCAAGAGTTGGCGGTGGGTGGTGATGACTAGCTGCCTTCCCTCTACTCTTACAATGCTAAATTAGGGACGGCTAGCACAGATAGCCCTCGAGTAGCTTTGTGCGAAATTCCAAAACAAACAAAACTGTAGTGTAGATTTCTGTCTCCACAGCAACGTTGAACTGTTGTGTTTATACATATATATATATATATATATATATATACTTTCTCTAACGTCTAAAGGATATTTACATGACTGGGTCTTCCATTAACGCCAGGGGTTTACTGTACGTTTCTTACACGACGCACTTGTTATTAGTTGGATTTTGATAAAAGAAATCGATTTTATTGTCCAAAAGATTAATAGCTAGTACTTGAAAAACTTGAGACAGAAATAAAGTTCAAGAAACTCGTTACTCATGGATGAAAAGTAAACCTGTTTGGAAAAGAGAAATTGTCTCAACTTAAAAACTCCAGACGTCCAGCGTTATTAAACTTTAACTTCTAGAAAAATGAGTTTTCCTTTGTCGGAGCTGTGATTGTAGTAAGACCAGTAACCTTATTCAAGGGCATTAGAACAGCTAAGAAGCAGGATATTTCTCACTGTGTCATAACCAAGGTTATAAACACACCTAAACACGTACCTACATCACATAACTTTCCACCAAGTAGAACATTTTTCACTGTCTCATGACCAAAGACTATAAACACACTTAAACACGTAATGAGACAATATAACTTTCCATCAAGTAGAACATTTTTTACTTGTTAAGAACAAAAACAATAAACGCACTTAAACACGTAATGAGATAATATAACTTTCCACCAAGTAGAACATTTGCCACTGGTCATGAGGAAAGACTATAAACACACTTAAACACTTACCTAGATAATATAACTTTCCATCAAGTAGAACATTTTTCACTTTGTCATAACCAAGGTTAAAAACACACTTAAACACTTATCTAGATAATATAACTTTCCACCAGGTAGAACATTTTTCACTGTGTCATAACCAAGGTTATAAACACGCTTAAACACTTACCTAGATAATATAACTTTCCACCAAGTAGAACATATTTCACTGTGTCATAACCAAGGTTATAAACACACTTAAACACTTACCTAGATAATATAACTTTCCACCAAGTAGAACATTTTTCACTGTGTCATAACCAAGGTTATAAACACGCTTAAACACTCACCTAGATAATATAACTTTCCACCAAGTAGAACATTTTTCACTGTGTCATAATCAAGGTTATAAACACACTTAAACACTTACCTAGATAATATAACTTTCCACCAAGTAGAACATTTTCCACTGTGTCATAACCAAGGTTATAAACACACTTAAACACTTACCTATATAATATAACTTTCCACCAAGTAGAACATTTTTCACTGTGTCATAACCAAGGTTATAAACACACTTAAACACTTACCTAGATAATATAACTTTCCACCAAGTAGAACATTTTTCACTGTGTCATAACCAAGGTTATAAACACACTTAAACACTTACCTATATAATATAACTTTCCAAGTAGAACATTTTTCACTGTGTCATAACCAAGGTTATAAACACGCTTAAACACTACCTAGATGATATAACTTTTCACCAAGTAGAACATTTTTCACTGTGTCATAACCAAGGTTATAAACACGCTTAAACACTTACCTAGATAATATAACTTTCCACCAAGTAGAACATTTTTCACTGTGTCATAACCAAGGTTATAAACACGCTTAAACACTTACCTAGATAATATAACTTTCCACCAAGTAGAACATATTTCACTGTGTCATAACCAAGGTTATAAACACACTTAAACACTTACCTAGATAATATAACTTTCCACCAAGTAGAACATTTTTCACTGTGTCATAACCAAGGTTATAAACACGCTTAAACACTCACCTAGATAATATAACTTTCCACCAAGTAGAACATTTTCCACTGTGTCATAACCAAGGTTATAAACACACTTAAACACTTACCTATATAATATAACTTTCCACCAAGTAGAACATTTTTCACTGTGTCATAACCAAGGTTATAAACACGCTTAAACACTTACCTAGATAATATAACTTTCCACCAAGTAGAACATTTTTCACTGTGTCATAACCAAGGTTGTAAACACGCTTAAACACTTACCTAGATAATATAACTTTCCACCAAGTAGAACATTTTTCACTGTGTCATAACCAAGGTTATAAACACGCTTAAACACTTACCTAGATAATATAACTTTCCACCAAGTAGAACATTTTTCACTGTGTCATAACCAAGGTTATAAACACACTTAAACACTTACCTAGATAATATAACTTTCCACCAAGTAGAACATTTTTCACTGTGTCATAACCAAGGTTATAAACACACTTAAACACTTACCTATATAATATAACTTTCCACCAAGTAGAACATTTTTCACTGTGTCATAACCAAGGTTATAAACACGCTTAAACACGTACTAAATGACATACAAAGCCTCGATTGTAAGGAGGAAAGTGAAATGAAGAATAAAAGTAAGGACATTGCTGACATGGACATTCTATATTAATTAATGTTAAGCGCAAAGTTGCATAATGGGCTGTCTTTGATGTGCCCATAAGGAGTATCGAAAGCCGGTTTTAACATTATTACCCTGAAGATTTACTACTGAGCATCTAAAGGGTTTACGTAATGCTGACTGGAGGGTAGTGTTTATAATTAAAAGTAAGTAAAAAAATCGAATTCCAGAGATTATTACAAGGTTTTTTTATTTGCTCAATGTTTCAGCATTAGGCCTTTCTCTGAAGTGTGCGATAATGTAGAATAAAATATACGTGCCTTTTTCTGTATGTGTGATAACATCTGCGTAAAGTTGAAGCAGGCCCTGGCATGGCCAGACGGTTAAGGCACTCGACTCATAATCCGAGGGTCGCGAGTTCGAAACCCCATCGCACCAAACACGCACCCCTTTCAGCCGTGGGGGCGTTATAAAGTTACGATCAATCACACTATTTCTTGGTAAAAGAGTAGCTCAATAGTTGGCGGTGGGTGGTGATGACTAGTTGTCTTCCCTTTAGTATTACACTGTTAAATTAGGGACGGCACGCGCAGATAGCTCTTGTGTAGCTTTGCGCGAAATTCTAAACAATCAAGTTGAAGCATTTTTCAGGCCTAGCTGATATTTGAATATCTGACGTAAAGGAGTTGAGTTATGGCAACCAATAACGGCTCTCTCTAGAGGACCAGTTTTTATAATAAAATAGTTTCAAATTAAAAGATTTTCACACGCTGTAGTGTTACAGCTTTTAAACATTAAATTATTTTATGGTGGATAAACAAGTGTTAAAAGGATTTTTTAGATAATTTTTAATGATTGAAATGTGCATTGAAAGATATGGAGCATTCTAAATACCATTGAAAGATATGGAGCATTCTAAATATCATTGAAAGAATTGGAGCATTCTAAATACCATTGAAAGATATGGAGCATTCTAAATACCATTGAAAGATATGGAGCATTCTAAATATCATTGAAAGATATGGAGCATTCTAAATACCATTGAAAGAAATGGAGCATTCTAAATACAACTATCACAAGAAAAATTAACTTTAATTACACCATCGCACCAAACATGCTTGCCCTTTTAGCCGTGGGGACGTTATAATATGACGGTCAATTCCACTATTCATTGGTAAAAGAGTTGGCGGTGGGTGGTGATGACTAGATGCCTTCCTACTAGTCTCACACTGCTAAATTAGGGATGGCTAGCTCACATAGCCGCCGTGTAGCTTTGCGCGAAAATCAAAAAACAAACAATATCTTGTTAATTACTGGTCATCGCTGTATTAGTTTTATACATAGATATTTATATCATATTAATTACAATTCATCGCTGTATCAGTTTAATAGATGGATATTTATATCATATTAATTACAATTCATCGTTGTATCAGTTTTATAGATGGATATTTATATCATCTTTTGATTCTTCTTTCCTGGTGGTACGTTTGAGGTCTTATTGTGTTAAAAATCAGGTTTCGATACCCACGGTGGGCTAAGCTGAGATGTTTTTTTTAACTTTACGCAAAGGTAGACGAGAGCTATCGCGGTAGCCGTCTCTAATTTAGCAGTTTAAAACTAGAGGGAAGGCAGCTAGTCATCACCACCCACCGTCAACTCTTGAGCTACTCTTTTACAAATGAATAGTAGGATTGACCGAAGATTTATAACGCCCTCACGGTTTAAAGGGCGAGCATATTTGGTGTTACGGAGATTCGAACCCGCGACACTCAAATCACTAGTCGAGTACCTTAACCACCTGGCGCATGAACAATAAAAGATAAAACACGTAAATTAATCTGCTAAAAATTAATGTTAACTCTGGAAAACGTTTATAAAGAAACAATAACTCTTGAGTCACGTAATCTATTTCTGGTGCTTAGTAGCATTTATTATATTTGTTACAAAGGTAATTTTTTTACGAGTAATCTGTTAGAAGAATAAAAATGCTTCTCGTTTTTTAACATCTTAAACTTATAAAGTTATGACAACTGATATTCCGTTTGTCTAACGTTAGAGGTCGTCGAAAACTAGGTTTATCGTCGTAACCTGAAGTCTGATTAAATGGAGCTCGAAACATTGGTGTTCGTCATGCTAAGACTAACACCGACGTGTTCACTTTGTCTCCCCCTCCAACTTCCTGTAGTCACCCCGAAGAACAAAGATACCCGTACAACCTTGATGATGCTAACCTGACGAATCACACAGCCTTTAATGTGTCTATGTCATGTCTCATAACACCGGTAACACTAAAGATAAATGAAGCTTTATGTCCTCAAGATATACGGGAAAACCCAAAACTACAAAGAAAAAATTCGGACCATAGGTGGATTTCTTTTTCTGTCGATTTTGGGAAATTCTTTTTTTAGTTTTTCAAACTCTAAGTTGTATAAAAGGAGATGTTAGGTCTTCTTTGGTACCACTTCAGCAGAAGCACAGAAATCAACACAGAAGATCAGCTGCGTGCACTTCTTCAGGTAAAGTTTTTATTATTGGTACGAAGATGTAAGGTTTAGCAAATGGAACTTATTTTCGAACGACATTTGAAATAAATGTTTGCGATTAATTAAGGAAAACATGTATTATACATATTTGTTTTTTTAAGTTTCATTCAAAGCTACTCAAGGGCTATATGCGATAGCCGTCCCTAATTTGGCAGTGTAAGACTAGATAGAAGGCAGCTAGTAATCACCACCCACCGCAAACTCTCGCATACTTACCAACGTATGAGAGGAGTGATCGTCACATTATAATGCCTCCAAGGTTGAAAGGGCGAGCATGTTTGGTGCGACGGGGAGTCGAACGCCTTAACCCACCTGGCCAAGCCGGGCCTGTATTATATATTCCAACGTCCTTTAAATTGTTGTTTTTGTTGTTTTAAAATTAAACACAAAGCTACACAATGGGCTATCTGCGCTCTGCCTACCACGGGTATCGAAACCCGGATTTTAGCGTTGTAACTCCGCAGACATACCGCTGAGCCACTGGGCGGCAAATCCTTTAAAAATATCAATAAATATTGTAAAAAAAAACTATTGATAGCAGAGTTGTATACAAATGTGATAACAATAGAAACAGGATGGGCTTACAACAGGGCTAACTGTGATTTGTAGCATACGATGGGCTTACAACAGGGCTAACTGTTAACTGTCAGTTTTATGTAAGATTTAAATATGATAAGATCAAACTATAAACTTTGACATGTGAACTGTTAAATGTGCTCTGAGAAGAGGTGAATATAGAAAAAAGGGTAGCTCAGACTTTTAAGTTCCAGAACCAATAAGAATGAGACATTATTGATTAAGTGTGAAAGGAAAACAAATAAAAATCATGCATTTTACAAAGTGAATATGAAACAAGACAGTAAACGTTGCTTAGAAATGTTTTAATTTTATATGAACTTTATTTGTTAACTTTAATGTTATTTATTAAAACAAAAAACAGTGATTTAACAATTATATGTTAAACATATAATGTAACAGAGTGGAAATGTTTTCGGTTTACTTTGTCTGTTAGGCTTAAGTTTTAATGTTATTTATTCTACGTTTCAGACACAATGAACAACAAATTAAATATTGTTCTGACTTTGGTCGTCGTTGTTCTGGCCATAACTTTAGTAGAGTCGTATCCTCGTCGAGGGTATGGAGGATTCGGAAATAGGTTTGGTGGCGGAGCTGGAGGTGGTTTTGGAGGTGGTGTTGGTTTTGGCCAAGGAGGAGGTGGTGGTGGAGCTGGCTATGGTGCTGGTTTTGGTGCCGGCTTCGGTGGTGGTAGCGGGGGTGGCCATGGTGCCGGGTTTGGTGCCGGCTTCGGCGGTGGTCAAGGCGGTGGACAAGGTGGTGGATTTGGAGCAGGATTTGGTGGAGGATATGGAACAGGATATGGTCGCTAGTATGGCTAGGTCGACTTGCCTAAAGTTATTTATGGTATGTTAAACTACGTCCTCGTTTATTAATTTGTAGGATAGTTTTAACATTACCAACATTAAAAACCTTATTAAAACATTAAACTGTACGGATAAGACAGTTATTTAATGTAATGATTATGTGTGTTGATATCAGTGTAGCTAAACATACATAATGTTATAATAGTGAAAACCAGAAGAAGGAAGCTAGATTAACAACTGTGAACACAAATGTTATAATAGTGAAAACCAGAAGAAGGAAGCTAGATTAACAACTGTAAAAAGTCTTTTTTTATTTTTCCAGTAAATCACAAAAATCAACATGTTAATATTTTAACGGTACTGTAGTTTACATCTAAGAAGAAAAATACCAGTTAAAACTTATTAATTTTATTTTACTTAAAACGGTCCTTGTGATTTTTTTTAATGAAACATTCTGGGCACTCAACATTCATATTAAGAGCTTATAATGGTAAGGTTTCGGGCTCAATTCCCTTTACAGACATAGTACAGGTGGCTTACTGTATAATGTTCATGTTAACAAAGCAAACAGAAGTTTATTTAAGGTTAAATACTGGAATCACTGAACACAGAAGTTTATGTAAATAAGTCAGTTACTCTGTCAAAATTGTTTTGTTATATGTCTATCTGTCGCTATATAGATACGTTTATATAGTGAATTACTGGTTTATTAATATTATATGTACTATGAATTTGCAGAAGTCCTCTCGTGAACGTGAAAACAAAAGGATGGACAATAGAAATCAACTTCTACTGTGAGGAAACTATTCAACAAAACATTCTGTAAATTGTATTTTGTTCTTTGTGTGAAATAAATAGGTAAAGATATATATCAAACAAGACTGTGTTTATTAATCCATAAAGAACTAGAAGTGTCTGTTAATTTATTTATCAAAACATCAGAAAGACCAGGAGGAGGGAGGTTAAGAACTCTCTGTCTATATTAATAAAATTCTTGAAAACAGTAGATCTTTCTTGTCAGTACTGGTACCTCTTTGTGTTTTGTTTACCCGTCTAATGTTTATCATGTTAAGAACAAATAAAGAAGGACAATTTCCTATTCCACGTTACAAATGAAGTTTTATTTCACGAGTCCAAGGAATGGGAACTCCAGCTAATTCCATATAAAACATAATACTAAATGTTAATTTACACTTTTAAACTGTGCTAAGAAATTGACATAAAACGTAAATAACATTAGCTTAGAACGTTCGTTAATTCTATGATGTTCACATGAGAGTGTTGTATCGAAACATCAGGATGTTAAAACATGGATTTTACGATCAATTTGAACACTCTATCTTGTTCAGCGAATATTGTATATACACATCAGTAACAAAACAGTTTACGATCTGTCAACATACATAACTTAAATAGGGTTTTTAAATAGAGTTCATTTTTATCTGGTACTTTTTAAATAAAATACTCATTAATTTTCTTCATAACAGACCGAGCACAAAATATTGTTATCTATGTCTTTCATCATCCAAAGTTGGTTTAAACCTAAGCCGGATCAGCTAATAACTTGAAGGCTAAAGTGTATTTTACCGTTATGAGTTTAGACATAAGTCTATGCTAGAAATCGGGTTTCGATAATCTTTGTGGGCACAGCACGGATGGCCCACTGTGTGACTTTGTGTTTTAAAAGAAACAAAGAAATTTCTTAAATTGTAATGCATATGTCAATCAAACTGACCAATTAAATACCTATCGTGAAGCATGGTCATAAAATTGGCCTCTGACTTGCAGCCTTTTCATGACATTAACTCTCTTCCATAGATAATGAAATGTAATGCTGAACTACCAAAGATTACCAAGCTAACCATTGATCGACAGACAATCATTAGGCTGGACTTCGACCTTAACTGACCATTAACCTGCCAATAAAGATTAAATATGCCAATATAAAAGTGCGGTTCGTAGTTTAAAAACTGACCAGTCATTTGCTACCACAGTAATTAGTGTGATAATTGAACTGACTATTGATCTACGTGTGGACTCTACAGACAACATACATCAATTATCATTAACTTAACAGGAAATATTAAACTTGCTGCTGAAAACATGATATTTGTCCAACTGGATCACACAAACCATCACAGGTTTGTATAATCAGTGATTTCTCATAACTGCAAACTCAAATCGACATAACAGGAATTAATAAATAATGTTTTCTTTCAAACTCTGTATTTATTGAAGTAGTTAGACAGTCCATGGGGTCACTACAGCTGTGAACTGACAGTTAAATCAGTTGTTGTATAATTCTAAGGTCAAGTTACAGCAAATCAAGTTGTATGTTCTGTGTCTTGTCGCTCCCCAGTGGCACAGTGGTATGTCTGCGGACACACTAAAAATCGGGTTTCGATACCCGTGGTGGGCAGAGCACAGATATCTCTTGTGTAGCTTTGTGCTTAATTCAAAACAAAATGTGTCTTGTTACTGACGTAAATACCAAAATAACTTACTCTCTTCTCTCTCACATTTTAATAAATATTTATGTACTTGACACAACTATACTAGCCCAACGAATAAACTTTAGATCTGAAAAGGAATATTCCTATTTTAAAGTTATGCATTAGTTGTAAATATCTCTATCAAAGACTATAAATAGATAACTCGTCTTTCTGTTTAAAGATGGCGTTAGACGATGTAAGTATCAACAGTGTCTCCTAAGTAATGATACTTAAATAACCTAAAATTACATCCGACCACAAACTGTGAAGACAGAACGTGTCAAGATGAGTCCTGTCGTTCTTAGTAAACACTTGTTCCATTGGAAGAAAGTTTATTATCAAGGTTCAAAGACAGAAAAATATAACATGTTGGATCGTAAACAGTCTTTACTGTTCTTATACGTGGTTTTGTGGATAAGTAATTTCCGTTTCTGGATATCTGTGAAAAAGAAGAAATAAAAGAAATTCATTTGTCTATTAATAAAATATTATATAATTAGCAGGCATTATTTACTGTCTTATTTCTCCTAAATGTTCATTAAATGTTAACAATTTCCTCCACTTTGTTTTAACTGGTAAATATCACTTGAATGTGTTATTTATCTCTCGTTTCAAGACTTATAGATACTTTACTAAACATTGTGAACTGGACACATCAGTATATATTATATCAAATCATATATTTAATCCGATGATCGCGCTAGACATGCAACAAGTAGAATCGAAACTTATCTCCAACATGCTTCCCTTTTAGTCGTGAGGGCATTATAACTTCAACCACACTATTTGTAATAACGTACGCCAATAAGCGTATATTCAAAGAGTTGGCAGAGGGAGGTTTTGACTATCTGTCTTCCCTCCAGTCTATCACGTCAGTTCAATTGACAAAGATGACAAACAAATAGATGTATTTGTTAGGGAACACATTATGTCAAGTATAATAAAATAATTACCGTATTAATAAAATAGATCATTATGTGATATAATATGCATTGTTTAAAGCTATTTCTTAAAATATACCATAATATGAATGTTAAAAAATTCATTACTAAATGCTCATAACATTACTGTGAGATTATGAAAGTTTTGGGTTGGTTTAATTGTCTTCTCTGAACTGTGTAGCCCTCCCAGTGGCTCAGCCATAAATCGGGAGGATCACACTGCCGAAAAACTGATGTTGATATTTATGGTGAGCACAGTACAGACAGCCCATAGTGAAAATATCAGTTGTAGTCAGAAGAACGATGAACAAAACGAGAACAAGAGATATGTTGATAGTTATGTCTGAGGACTTGTTCAAAACTAGAACAAGAGATCTGTTGATAGTTATGTCTGAGGACTTGTTCAAAACTAGAACAAGAGATATGTTGATAGTTATGTCTGAGGACTTGTTCAAAACTAGAACAAGAGATATGTTGATAGTTATGTCTGAGGACTTGTTCAAAACTAGAACAAGAGATATGTTGATAGTTATGTCTGAGGACTTGTTCAAAACTAGAACAAGAGATATGTTGATAGTTATGTCTGAGGACTTGTTCAAAACTAGAACAAGAGATCTGTTGATAGTTATGTCTGAGGACTTGTTCAAAACGAGAACAAGAGATCTGTTGATAGTTATGTCTGAGGACTTGTTCAAAACTAGAACAAGAGATCTGTTGATAGTTATGTCTGAGGACTTGTTCAAAACTAGAACAAGAGATATGTTGATGGTTATGTCTGAGGACTTGTTCAAAACTAGAACAAGAGATCTGTTGATAGTTATGTCTGAGGACTTGTTCAAAACTAGAACAAGAGATATGTTGATAGTTATGTCTGAGGACTTGTTCAAAACTAGAACAAGAGATCTGTTGATAGTTATGTCTGAGGACTTGTTCAAAACTAGAACAAGAGATATGTTGATAGTTATGTCTGAGGACTTGTTGCTAGTCTGCCATGACATCAGAGCTTCACGAATTGGAACCAGCACAAATCTGTCTTTGTTTGTTTTTTTAATTTTCGGCCAAAGTTACTCCAGGGCTATCTGCGATAGCAGTCCCTAACTTAGCAGTGTAAGAATAGAGGGAAGGCAGCTAGTCATCACCACTCACCGCCAACTCTTGGACAAATCTTTTACCAACGAATAGAGGGATTGACCGTCACATTATAACGGCCCAAGGCTGAAAGCACGAGCATGTTTGGTGAGACCGGGATTGGAACCCGCGACCTTCGGATTACGAGTCGAACGCTTTGACACACTTGGCCGCACAATTGTTATCAACTGTCTCACCACGACTATAATTACTACTGTCAATATGAAACACTAATTCTTTACTTCTATGCATTTCATGGTAATTTATATTTAAATATTACTAAACATAACGTGAACATTTCACTTATGTAGAACCGTTTATTTTCACTATCTAGTATAATGTAAATACATGGTAACAGTATGTTATAACTGACTGTTATTATGATAAATGTTTTCCACCTCTTCATTATGGGGCCCGGAATGATTAGGAATTATATAGAACTAATGAATTAATGTTTTATACTCACTACATTAATTATAGTGAAGTTGAGACACGTTGATGAAATTTGGATTGGTTTCACAAGAACTGGTGGTGGGTGTTGATGACTAGTCATTTTTGGTCGAAGAGGACCACTCGACCTAAGCAGATAAAACTGTGAATGACAGCCCTGATGAAGAACCACTTTCGTGTTGACACTGACATCTGCGTAAGTAAACTGTTGTGTTATAAGTAGTGTTTGGATGGGTGGTCGTGGTGGTTACCAGGTCTGCAGTCACAGTAGAATATGACGTCCATTGCTGTGACGTGGATGTTCTTGTAATGACCCCGCAATTCCGGTGACTTTCAGAAAGAGGATGTCTTTTTAGCTAGGTACAGACATCTATAATTTGTTGCTAAGACGTGTATAAAACACTGAAGTTCCAATACAAATGGTATTGGAGAAATAGACAAGTCGTCTTTATTAAGATTTCCCTCTGACACAAGTGAATGGAAAACTTGCAGGTTGAGTTTAATCCATATCAACAAATTAAGTTATGATCCAACTCACTGATATCGAAACTAAATGAATATCACGATAAGTTCGAAACCCAATAATATTAAACATTCTGTACAAGAGATAGCTTTGATTGTTTGTGGGGTACTGTAAAGTTACTGATATATGTCCTTTATGATGTAGTTAAGAGTTCTACTATATGTCCTTTATGATGAAGTTAAGAGTTCTACTATATGTCCTTTATGATGTAGTTAAGAGTTCTACTATAAGTCCTTTATGATGTACAATAGAGTTTCTATGTTATTAACTACTACTTTTGTGTCGAAGAAATAAATTTTGGTGAGATGTGTCATGGATGATGTTATTAATTTAAAGTACTTCAGTTGTAGAAATAAACAGGAGAAGTGATTGTTGTGGATGATTTAAACTTGGACATTACTTTGGTTGTCTTACTTTGTGTTTATTAGAAGCCATTATTCACTTGTTTAAGCTAGTTATTTTTGTATGATATATTTTTAATGCAATAACTGTGGCTCAGCTGCTAGAACTGATCTTTATACAACTGTATCTTGAAAGATTACACGTTTCATCTGCAGGACATACTAAAAGTCGTGTTTGTGAAGCCATCCTCCTTTATCACTGGCTCCCCCTAGTGGTACAGCGGTACGTCTGCGGACTTACAACACTAGAATGCGGGTTTCGTTACCCGTTGGACACGGTACAGATAGCCCATTGTGTAGTTTTGTGCAAACAGAGAATCCTTTATCACCGAGTAGAAAAAAAGATGTTTATTTGTATGGTAACTGTAGGCACTAGATTCATATTTCTGAAAATTCTGGAAGCAGAAGTGTTTTTACCTCAAACAATTTTGGTCTTTGTTTTGAATTATTTATATACACATGTAAAAGGGGTTAGTGTGCTAGTCGTTCCTAATTTGAAAAGGATGGACTAGAGCTAACGAGAAACACCTACTGTTAACTGTGAAGGAACAGTAGAATTTGGTCGTCACGCTCACAAGGCACCCACGAACTCAAAGCTGACCCTAGTATTCACAGTCCAGCGGGAAGACCAGTCAGGTGTATGTAGTTTAGTGAGTGAGGTAATAAAACAAAATATTTTTATGTAAACAATAAATGAATATGTAAACGACACCATCAGAGCTGCACGTATATAAAGAAACAGATCAGTTCATAGAAGTTGTGAAATTACTGACTGGTTTGATCCTGGTTCATATCCTAGTAGTTATTTATTAAATAGTGTTAGAAGTAACAAACTTTCACTCTGATTTCACTATTTTGGTTTCGAGGCTGAACATAATCATCAAAATCAGTAAGTGATAAGTACTTCTGTTTGTATCAGTGATTACCCAAGATTACGTCATAATCTTCAACCAAAGCCATCTGACTCGTTAATAAACATGTATCGTTCTCGTCGTGTGTATTCCCCAACTCACCTTTCCTACCCACAGACGTGAAACTACAGGAATATTAATACCTAGAGCGACTACCTTCTGTTCTTCCTGTATTTAATAACGTAATCACTATCTTGTTTAGATGTCTGTTTTGATAACACGAGTACTTCTAATATCAGTGTGTGTCTTGACGACAATAAATGGACGGTTGGGAAAAACCTATGGTTAACGCAGATATCGAATACCTATAAAAAACTAATTCAGTCTGTCAGGTTCGAAATGTACAAATAATATTTTGGTTGGTAAAATCCCCCTAACACAGGTGAAGGATAAGGAATAAAAAAAGAGAGACCAGAGGTATAAAAGAAGGTGTTAATTCGTCAGCGGTATGAACACCCGCAGCAACATCGTAAGTTTCTCATCTAAACAAAGTCTGCTTTCTAGAGGTAATATGATCTTATACGTTATTAGTGATAATATATAAGTTTAAATTGAAACGAAGGTAATTTAACTTGTACTGAATTTTCAGAGAACCAACAGATAATAACTTGAGATATCAGGTAAAATAGTGAAAATTATAAACAAAAAAATATATTTGAAAGTGTTGGGAAAAGAATATAAAACAGTTTTTAAATACGGATGAAAAAATACTTTTACTTATTATAATGGTACTTCTTGTATCAATATATATAATAATTCTACTGTTATTGTGTCCAACAAAGAAAACACCCAGTCAACAACTAATGTTTGTCAGGCTATTCAGAGTATTTGTTGTTGTTGTTGTTAAAGTGACGTAATCGTTGTTGCTGTTTAATTGTTTAAGTAAACCGAGAACAAAATGTTAGTTAAACTGTTTCTCTTAAATAAATAAACACCAAATAAAGTCCTCATACGAATGTGAAAACTGTCTCCGAAATTCTTATAAGTAGCACGTTAGATTTAACATAATGATACTAAAACACGTGTGCATTATTTCTAATCTCTCAAGTTTGTAAAACTACAGAAGTTTAACTATAGCAAGGATTTCAAGTGTATAGAAACGCTGTAAATTCAAGCTTCCAAACTCAAAAACAATGGAAAACAGTTATTTAACAATTATATGTTAAAAATATAATGTTACAGAGTGGAAATGTTTTCGGTTTACTTTGTCTGTTAGGCTTACGTTTTAATGTTGTTTATTCTACGTTTCAGACACAATGAACAACAAATTAAATATTGTTCTGACTTTGGTCGTCGTTGTTCTGGCCACAACTTTAGTAGAGTCGTATCCTCGTCGAGGGTATGGAGGATTCGGAAATAGGTTTGGTGGCGGAGCTGGAGGTGGTTTTGGAGGTGGTGTTGGTTTTGGCCAAGGAGGAGGAGGTGGTGGAGCTGGCTATGGTGCTGGTTTTGGTGCCGGCTTCGGTGGTGGTAGCGGGGGTGGCCATGGTGCCGGCTTTGGTGCCGGCTTCGGCGGCGGTCAAGGCGGTGGACAAGGTGGTGGATTTGGAGCAGGATTTGGTGGAGGATATGGAACAGGATATGGTCGCTAGTATGGCTAGGTCGACTTGCCTAAAGTTATTTATGGTATGTTAAATTACGTCCTCGTTTATTAATTTGTAGGATAGTTTTAACATTACCAACATTAAAAACCTTATTAAAACATTAAACTGTACGGATAAGACAGTTATTTAATGTAATGATTATGTGTGTTGATATCAGTGTAGCTAAACATACATAATGTTATAATAGTAAAAACCAGAAGAAGGAAGCTAGATTAACAACTGTAAAAAGTATTTTTTTATTTTTCCAGTAAATCACAAAAATCAACATGGTAATATTTTAACGGTACTGTAGTTTACATCTAAGAAGAAAAATACCAGTTAAAACTTATTAATTTTACTTTACTTAAAACGGTCCTTGTGATTTTTTTTAATGAAACATTCTGGGCACTCAACATTCATATTAAGAGCTTATAATGGTAAGGTTTCGGGCTCAATTCCCTTTACAGACATAGTACAGGTGGCTTACTGTATAATGTTCATGTTAACAAAGCAAACAGAAGTTTATTTAAGGTTAAATACTGGAATCACTGAACACAGAAGTTTATTTAAATAAGTCAGTTACTCTGTTAAAATTGTCTTGTTATATGTCTATCTGTCGCTATATAGATACGTAGTGAATTACTGGCTTATTAATATTATATTTACTATCAATTTGCAGAAGTCTTCTCGTGAACGTGAGAACAAAAGGATGGACAATAGAAGTCAACTTCTACTGTGATAAAACTATTTGATAAAACATTCGGTAAATTGTATTTTGTTCTTTGTGTGAAATAAATAGGTGAAGATATATATCAAACAAGACTGTGTTTTATTAATCCATAAAGGACTAAAAGTGCCTGTTTTTATCAGTGATGTCGAGAAAACCCACTTCTAGAAATTACCAGGTGGTTAAGGCACTCGAGTCCTAATCCGAGGGTCATAGGTTCAAATCCCCATCGCACCAAACATGCTCTCCCCTTCAGCTGTAGGGGTGTTATAATGTGATGGTCAATCCCACCATTCGTTGGTAAAAGAGTATCCCAAGAGTTGGCCTTCCCTCCAGTCTTACAGTGCAAAATTAGGGACGGCTAGCGCAGATAGTCCTTGTGTCTGTTTATTTATTAATAAAGTGTTTCCACTGAACATTGAACAAAATTATAAAAGTTTTCAAAACAGACACAAATGTATTTAAGGTGAGGATGTGGCTGATTTCACACATGGAAAATGAAAATTACATCAACTCAATATTTTGAATAATCTAAAATAATATTGGACACATAAAACTCTTTATAATATGATCAATAAAACTAGCTTATCTGTTTGCAACTTTCAGCCATCTGATTCTTAAACATTTCTACAATTCTCGATCAATAACTACCAAACTTGACACAGGACGATATCAGAATTCTTAACTACATCATAAAGGACATACAGTAGAACTCTTAACTACATCATAAAGGACATATAGTAGAACTCTTAACTACATCATAAAGGACATATAGTAGAACTCTTAACTACATCATAAAGGACATATATCAGTAACTTTACAGTACCCCACAAACAATCAAAGCTATCTCTTCAACCGAATGTTTAATATTATTGGGTTTCGAACTTATCGTGATAGTCATTTAGTTTCGATATTAATGAGTTGGATCATAATTTAATTTGTTGATATGGATTAAACTCAACCTGCAAGATTTCCATTCACTTGTGTCAGAGGGAAATCTTAATAAAGACTACTTGTCTATTTCTCCAATACCATTTGTACTGGAACTTCAGTGTTTTATACACGTCTTAGCAACAAATTATAAATGTCTGTACCTAGCTAAAAAGACATCCTCTTTCTGAAAGTCACCGGAATTGCGGGGTCATTACAAGAACATCCACGTCACAGCAATGGGTGTCATATTATACTGTGACTGCAGACCTGGTAACCACCACGACCACCCATCCAAACACTACTTATAACACAACAGTTTACTTACGCAGATGTCAGTGTCAACACGAAAGTGGTTCTTCATCAGGACTGTCATTCACAGTTTTATCTGCTTAGGTCGAGTGGTCCTTTTCGACCAAAAATGACTAGTCATCAACACCCACCACCAGTTCTTGTGAAACCAATGCAAATTTCATCAACGTGTCTCAACGTCACTATAATTAATATAGTGAGTATAAAACATTAATTCATTAGTTCTATATAATTCCTAATCATTTTTATTTATATAGTCCTTTAAGAAAGAGGGGCCTTATAATATAACTATTCATCAGTGAAAGAGTGTTCTAAGTATTTGGTGGTGATGACTAGATGCCTTCCCTTTAGGATATCACTGCTAAACTAGGGATGACTAGCACAGAGAGCCCTCGCGTACCTTTGCGTGGAATTCAAAAATAACAATGAAAGTAAGAGGTCAAAGAGAACCTGACCCTCTATGGTACGAACATCATACCCAAACATCGAGAAAGAGAGAACATGCCGGACCTCAATTTCCTGTCCAACTAAACATGATCACCTTTTCACCTGGAGGATGAGAGCGTTATAGTGTGGCGGTAAATCCTACTATTCATTTTAAAATAATACCCCAAAATTTGGTGTTAGGTTGTGACAACTTATTGGGTTTCTTCTGATTTTTCACTGTTAAATTAGGAACATTTCGAACAAATAGCCCTCTTGAAGTTTTGTACTAAATTGGAAACAAACATAATTGTAATAAAAAATCTGGACAAATTATATCCTTTAACATTATATGAATTTTCATGTGATAAAGATCTTGTACTCCGATTTGCATAAGAAAAAGAATCCATTAAGGACTTATTTACATCTAAAGGTGTTACAATGGAATCCATTAAGGACTTATTTACATCAAAAGGTGTTACAATATAATCCATTAAGGACTTATTTACATCTAAAGGTGTTACAATGGAATCCATTAAGGACTTATATACATCTAAAGGTATTACAATAGAATCCATTAAGGACTTATTTTCATGAAAAGGTGTTGCAATAGAATCCATTAAGGACTTATTTACATCAAAAGGTGTTACAATAGAATCGTGAACAAAGATTTCAATGTCATATTTTTGCATCTTTGTTTTGACACATGTCGACAACAATAACGAACGTCGCATTTGACAAAATATTTTATTTCACGCGTATCTCATGTGTTTTACAACAATGGACGCTATACGTCCGCATATACTTACATCATTGTTGTCTTAATTTAAGCGTATTAAAACCAGTATTATAAAAACAGTCTTACTGTCTGATGGATTTGGACAAATCTGCTGTTATACTTTATTTGATTGAGATAACAAGTTTAATTTTACTATATAATAAATATGTTTAACCACTATTATAAAATAACAATACTTGCATTTTGTTTAATAAAGCTTTGAGGACTGAACTTTCTTGGCCATGTTATAATGAGCATATTATATATACAACACTGTTCACTCTCTCTGTTACATACACATACACACACGAATTCAGTCCTTCAATGGTTTTTGTTGTAGTTTACATTCGACAGTTTCTCTGGATGAATTTTCTTATGATTATTTGGAGGTAGTCATAATGGATCAAAATATCCTCCTTTCTCATCTGGACCAAGGTGAATATGCACTCTGAATGACGATGTATAATTGTTTTTCTGCAGGTAGCTGATAACCAACACACAGCTCCAAACTTCTTTCACGTACACACATTTTGTAAAAGTACCAATTCAATTTATAGAGTGCTCATAGCTTTTTTCACACTATGTTCCATAATACATCTGCATTTCACTTTCAAAAGTTAATGGAAGAAGTCCAGTTGGTGGTAAAGTTGTAAGTATTTAGATGGACAATACCAAAATCAGGGGTTTCATTCCCTCAGTGGACACAGCAAAGAGTTGCTTTGCTGTAAGAAAACACACACACAAAATAAGACAACCATTATAACGTACTTTGTGTTAACACTGATGTCAAACTAGCTAAACTTTGAGTGTTAGGAAATACAAATATCCTCACCTCATCACAAGTCGAGAGTGTTTCTGTAAATAGCGGAAGACGACTTCATTTTCTCAACACGTCATCAATGTCCATAATGAAGATTGTTTTGTTTGTTTGTTTGAATTTCGCGCAAAGCTACTCGAGGGCTATCTGCGGCAGCCGTCCCTAATTTAGCAGTGTAAGACTAGAGGGAAGCCAGCTAGTCATCACTACCCACCGCCAACTCTTGGGTTACTCTTTCACCAACTAATAGTGGGATTGACCGTAACATTATAACGCCTACACGGCTGAAAGGTGGAGCATGTTTGGCGCGACCGAGATGCGAACCCGTGACACTCGGATTACGAGTCGCACGCCTTAACACGCTTGGCCATACCGGGCCCATAATGAAGAGGTGGAAAACATTTATCATAATAACAGTCAATTATAATATACTGTTACCATGTATTTACATTATACTAAATAGTGAAAATAAACGGTTCTACATAAATGAAATGTTCACGTTATGTTTAGTAATATTTAAATATAAATTACCATGAACTGCATAGAAGTAAAGAATTAGTGTTTCATACTGACAGTAGTAATTATAGTCGTGGTGAGACAGTTGATAACAATTGTGCGGCCAAGTGTGTTAAAGCGTTCGACTCGTAATCCGAAGGTCGCAGGTTCGAATCCCGGTCTCACCAAACATGCTCGTGCTTTTAGCCTCGGGCCGTTATAATGTGACGGTCAATCCCACTATTCGTTGGTAAAAGATTTGCCCAAGAGTTGGCGGTGAGTGGTGATGACTAGCCGCCTTCCCTCTATTCTTACACTGCTAAGTTAGGGACTGCTAGCGCAGATAGCCCTGGAGTAGCTTTGGCCGAAAATAAAAAACAAACAAAGACAGATTTGTGCTGGTTCCAATTCGTGGAGCTCTGATGTCATGGCAGACTAGCTACAAGTCCTCAGACATAACTATCAACATATCTTTTGTTCTAGTTTTGAACAAGTCCTCAGACATAACTATCAACATATCTCTTGTTCTAGTTTTGAACAAGTTTTCAGACATAACTATCAACATATCTCTTGTTTTTGTTTTGAACAAGTCCTCAAACATAACTATCAACAGATCTCTTGTTCTAGTTTTGAACAAGTCCTCAGACATAACTATCAACATATCTCTTGTTCTAGTTTTGAACAAGTCCTCAGACATAACTATCAACATATCTCTTGTTCTAGTTTTGAACAAGTCCTCAGACATAACTATCAACATATCTTTTGTTCTAGTTTTGAAGAAGTCCTCAGACATAACTATCAACATATCTCTTGTTCTAGTTTTGAACAAGTCCTCAGACATAACTATCAACATATCTCTTGTTTTTGTTTTGAACAAGTCCTCAGACATAACTATCAACATATCTCTTGATCTAGTTTTGAACAAGTCCTCAGACATAACTATCAACATATCTCTTGTTCTAGTTTTGAACAAGTCCTCAGACATAACTATCAACATATCTCTTGTTCTAGTTTTGAACAAGTCCTCAGACATAACTATCAACAGATCTCTTGATCTAGTTTTGAACAAGTCCTCAGACATAACTATCAACATATGTCTTGATCTAGTTTTGAACAAGTCCTCAGACATAACTATCAACATATCTCTTGATCTAGTTTTGAACAAGTCCTCAGACATAACTATCAACAGATCTCTTGTTCTAGTTTTGAACAAGTTCTCAGACATAACTATCAACATATCTCTTGATCTAGTTTTGAACAAGTCCTCAGACATAACTATCAACAGATCTCTTGTTCTAGTTTTGAACGAGTCCTCAGACATAACTATCAACATATCTCTTGTTCTAGTTTTGAACAAGTCCACAGACATAATTATCAACATATCTCTTGTTCTAGTTTTGAACAAGTCCTCAGACATAACTATCAACATATCTCTTGATCTAGTTTTGAACAAGTTTTCAGACATCACTATCATAAGTATCAACGTATCTCTTTTTCTCGTTTTGTTCATCGTTGTTCTGACCACTACTTTAGTACGAGGATTTGGAAGATTCAGAAATAGGTTAGATTTAGTGTTTGGCCCTCGTTTTAATCCTAATCAACGAAAGGAAAATCTGTCAACGTCTAGAATCTCACAGGTGTAAGATTTAGTATTGTAGACTGACTTGGTCTATATAGACGCTAATATGAATAGATACATTTACTAATACTACTTATAGTAAGTTTATCTGATTTGAGAGCTGGTATATTGATACTGTTAACTTTTAATGATTATATTTATCATGAATCTTGAAGAAATTTGTACCCGAAAGCGACCTGATGAACGTAAGACAACTTCTACTCTGAAGCAACTGTTTGTTGAACATTTTGTAAGCTGCATTTTTGTTGTTTGAAATTAGTACTTATAGAGATGTAAAAAAAACAAATGTTTGTTTAATTGTTTATCCACAAGGAATGTTTACACTTTGTCCTATAGGTGATTAAATTATGTGTTTGTTTTTTTGTTAATCTGTATTTTGCCCACCATGAGTATGGAAACCCGTTTTTTAGCACTGTATTATCTCCCAGACATGAGGCTGAACCACTGGCGGAGAAGGGTATACAGTTCGGAGAAGACAATTAAACCAACCCAAAACTTTCATAATCTCACAGTAATGTTATGAACATTTAGTAATGAATTTTTTAACATTCATATAATGGTATATTTTAAGAAATAGCTTTAAACAATGCATATTATATCACATAATGATCTATTTTATTAATACTGTAATTATTTTATTATACTTGACATAAGGTGTTCTTTAACAAATACATCTACTTGTTTGTCATCTTTGTCAATTGAACTGACGTGATAGACTGGAGGGAAGACAGATAGTCAAAACCTCCCTCTGCCAACTCTTTAAATATACGCTTATTGGCGAACGTTATTACAAATAGTGTGGTTGAAGTTATAATGCCCTCACGACTAAAAGGGAAGCACGTTTGGAGATAAGTTTCGATTCTACTTGTTGCATGTCTAGCGCGATCATCGGATTAAATATATGATTTGATATAATATATATTGATGTGTCCAGTTCACAATGTTTAGTAAAGTATCTATAAGTCTTGAAACGAGAGATAAATAACACATTCAAGTGATATCTACCAGTTAAAACAAAGTGGAGGAAATTGTTAACATTTAATGAACATTTAGGAGAAATAAGACAGTAAATAATGCCTGCTAATTATATAATATTTTATTAATAGACAAATGAATCTCTTTTATTTCTTCTTTTTCACAGATATCCAGAAACGGAAATTACTTATCCACAAAACTACGTATAAGAACAGTAAAGACTGTTTACGATCCAACATGTTATATTTTTCTGTCTTTGAACCTTGATAATAAACTTTCTTCCAATGGAACAAGTGTTTACTAAGAACGACAGGACTCATCTTGACACGTTCTGTCTTCACAGTTTGTGGTCGGATGTAATTTTAGGTTATTTAAGTATCATTACTTAGGAGACACTGTTGATACTTACATCGTCTAACGCCATCTTTAAACAGAAAGACGAATTATCTATTTATAGTCTTTGATAGAGATATTCACAACTAATGCATAACTTTAAAATAGGAATATTCCTTTTCAGATCTAAAGTTTATTCGTTGAGCTAGTATAGTTGTGTCAAGTACATAAATATTTATTAAAATGTGAGAGAGAAGAGAGTCAGTTATTTTAATACTTACGTCAGTAACAAGACACAGAACATACAACTTGATTTGCTGTAACTTGACCTTATAATTATACAACAATTGATTTAGCTGTCAGTTTATAGCTGTAGTGACCCCATGGACTGTCTAACTACTTCACTAAATACAGAGTTTAAAAGAAGACATTATTCATTAATTTCCTAAATGTAGATATGAGTTTATAGCTATTTGAGTTCACTGATTATACAAACCTATGACAGAAGATGTTTGGTGTTTGGTCAGTTTTGAATGTAATTAATGAATTTTTAATTATTATTACCACGTGCAGTTTGACATGTTTTTTATTTGTTTTTATTCACCTTTCTTTGTACCTTTTAATTTTTATAGTTAGTTTTACAATCAGTAGGGAGCCCGGCATGGCTAGGTGTTTAGGGGCGCTCGTCTCCTAACAGAGGATCACCGGTTCGAATCCCTGTCACATTAAAAATGCTTTATATTAAATATGTACAGTTAACGTAATTCCTTTACTTTATATTAAATATGTTCAGTTAACGTAATTTCTTTACTTTATATTAAATATGTAGAGTTAACGTAATTACTTTTACTTTATATTCACTTGAAATATGCTGTTTATCTTTGTTTTGGAAACTCTTAGAAATTCTGTTCCAGAATTAAAACAGAAACATTTGCAGTTTTTTAAGAACTAATAATTAAACAGACGCTTGTAGTTATTTAGGGAGCAATAACTAAGCAGAACATTGTAGTTCTTTACAAATTAATAATTAAACAGACACTTGTAGTTATTTAGGGAGCAATAAATAAGCAGAACATTGTAGTTCTTTAGAAATTAATAATTAAACAGACACTTGTAGTTCTTGAGAGATTAATAAATAAACAGTCTTTGTGATGTATATATATAACGTATATAATATATATGTATTTATTTCACACAAGACACAAAATACAATTTACAGAATTTTTAATCAAATAGTTTCTTCACAGCAGAAGTTGACTTCTAATGCCCATCCTTTTGTTCACGAGATGAATTCTGCAAAAATGGTGGTGCATATGATAGTAAGAAGAAATCATAGTGGTGCATATGCTAGTAAGAAATCAGTAATTTATTATCTGATAAAAAGTAGTTATGCAGTAAAGGATAGACAGATAAGACACTAGATTTTTAATATAAATCAATAAGTTTTATGAGAACGGAGATTTAAATTATCATAAGGTTGTTTGTTTTGAATTTCAATCAAAGCTACATGAAGGCTATCAGCGCTAGCCGCTTCTAACTTAGCAGCGTAAGAGAAAGCAGCTAGTCATCACCACCCACAGCCACAGTTTTGGCTACTCTTTTACCAACGGCTGAAAAGACCATTCTCTTTTATGACCGGGATTCGAACCTGTGACCTTCAGATTACGAGTCGAGGTTACCATAAGAAAGAATATTTTTTGTTTTATTAACATAAAAACTATGTAACACACTATCTGTGTTTTGTTTTACTAGTAGACTGACTGCGCTTCATAAACTCTAAATTTTAAGTCATCTGCGGGTGTCATTTCATCACTTTTAAATATACTCTCCAACCAGAAAATTAAAAGCTAGTTAGTTACGACTTTCTGAATGACAAAGTATTTAGAGTTAGTTTGTAGTTAAGGACAAAGCTACACAAAAACGTCATCTATTTCCTGCTCGACACGGGTGTCAAAGCCCTGTTTCTACTTTTCGTAGTCAGCAAACTATGTCACTTGATGTATTTATAGTTTCGGGTTTACAATATATTACATTTATTTATCTTTATTTATTTATTTATCATTACAGCACAACTTTTTTTATTACGACTTTTTAATGTTGCTCGCTCTGTAATGAGGATATAAGTAAACATACCATAAATAACGTTAAACAAATTCACTTGTCGAAACTAGCGACCGTATCCTGTTCCATATCCTCCACCGTATCCTGCTCCAAATCCACCACCGTGTCCACCGCCTAGACCACCGCCGAAGCCGGCACCAAACCCAGCACCATAGCCAACTCCACCACCACCTCCTCCTTGGCCAAAACCAACACCACCTCCAAAACCACCTCCAGCTCCGCCACCAAACCTATTTCCGAATCCTCCAAACCCTCGACGAGGATACGACTCCACTAAAGTTGTGGCCAGAACAACGACGACCAAAGTAAGAACAATATTTAATTTGTTGTTCATTGTGTCTGAAACGTAGAATAAATAACATTAAAACGTAAGCCTAACAGACAAAGTAAACCGAAACACTTTCTATATTCATTAATTACCTAATGTAATTTTTAAATTAAATAATACGATTTACCTTTGATATTGGTGATAAAACTCGAGCTACGATATTCGTGGTTGACAAAGCACTGATATTCTATTGTGCATCTTTGTGCGAAATTCGAAAACGAACAAACATTAAAACGTAGTTATTAATTCGTTATTTTATCTAGTTTTTTTTTTTTAGTTTGAAAGTTTGAACTTCCAGTGATTCTATACACTTGTAGCCGTTGCTGTGGTTACATTTCTAATTTTGTTTGTTTGTTTTGAATTTAGCGCAAAGCTACTCGAGGACTATCTGCGCTAGCCGTCCCTAATTTAGCAGTGTAAGACAAGAGGGAAGGCAGCTAGTCACCACCACCCACCGCCAACTCTTGGGCTACTCTTTCATCAACGAATAGTGGGATTGACTGTCACATTATAACGCTCCCACGGTTGAAAGGGCAAGCATGTTTAGTGCGATGAGGATTCAAACCCGCGACCCTCAGATTACGAGTCGAACCCATCTGGTCATGGCGGGCCACACAAATAGTGCACCTGGAGCATATATTTATATATATTTACTACAGATATTATATTTCCTGTAAGGAAATTGTTTTCAAAATTATTATTTTATATAAAACATGTTGTAAGATCACATACACAAAATTTCTAACTTTAGATACTTTGGAACTAGATTCAGAACTAACGTTTCATGTTCATTTGAGAACCTTTCGCTATATTCACATCGTGAAAATTGTAAATTTATCTTCGTGAGATGTTCTAGTAGTTTATCTTTAAGAAAGGTTTCATTATTTTGCCCCGAGTTTCAAGTTTTTTCCCAAAAAAGCTTTATTACCAGTTAAAAATCAGTTATGTTTAGGTATTATTAATAATGAGCTAGAATCTTACCTCGAGGAATGCAGTCTTTGTTGAAACGAAAAAAATCCTAACGGGAAAGTTGGATGATTTCGATGCTACTGCAGGAGGTGTTCATACCGAAGAGGAGTTGACATCTTCTTTTATAACCAGTCCTTGCAAGCTTTATCACGCTAGGCCTAAATCTGGGTTTTTCCATTCTTCTTGACTCCAGACCTAAACATCCATAATTCTAGATTTAAATTCATTTAACTAATTTGAATATGTAGAATTTTACAAGGCTTGCCAGTTCGATATATATTTTGGCCTTCCCCGATTCTCCTTTCCTTGTTTTCTGGACATTGGGCAATATCTTTTGATTGATGTTTCTGGTATTTGTGACGTAGGAGCTGAACAGCTTGTTGGTCGAAGGAATGGGTGAAGTAAAGAATTTCCCGTATAATTTTTGCCTCAGGGAGACGAACAGAATGCCTTCTTCTTGCGCTATAAAGTACCAAACCAGGCCTGCTTCTTCACGTGACAATGGGCGTTTTTTCAGGGTTGCGTCACAGTAGTAAGTCTTCACTGAAGCTAGGGTTACTGAAATCTGTGGTGTACTCAGATACTAGATGAACACAAATTGATGTTTCTAACTAATGAATACCTTGTACAGACTCAATTCATCAAATACGGCACAGTTAAATATTTCAATTGTTTTTATATAAAATCTGGCTTCTTAAAAGATTTTCTATTTTGTTCAAAGCTACAGTAAAGACTATCTTATATCTGCTCTTCTCGTGCATCTGAATCCAACTTTTAGCATTATAAGCCCTTAGATTTACTGCTTAGCTACCAGGTGACTTGTAGATGTAAATATTTCCCCGCAAGCTATGATAACTCAATGTCTTAAAACATACATAGACCCTGTTAACAAGGAATTGTGACATAACTTTTAATATTTAAAAACGACTTTTCAAATAACACAAACGGAATGTACACATTTTATCTTTTTAAAAATAAGTGTTGTTAAACACAAAGATACACAAAAGGCTTTGCCTATCCCGGGTATTGAAACACGGTTTATACCAGTACAAGTATACAGATATACCACATTTTTAAAAAAGTGAGAACAACTACAGCATTTATAGTAAGTAACAATAAAGATGTCGATAATTACTTTTACTAACTTACATAACAATATTGATTTGTTGTTATAAAAACAGAATGGTATAAGCACAACTGTAAGAACCTTTGATATTCATAACTTAGATGTAATCCTGCAAGAAAGTCATGTAGTGACTTTATTTCGAGGATTGATATGATATGATAATATCCGAGAGTCTAGAAATCACAATTAGAAAGATTGTTTTCACTAGTTACAAGATAAGTTTATTGTATCTGATTAATCAGCTTTACCGAGTTAAAAAGGTTTGATGTAAATAAATGGGATGTTTATCTGGAGACTAGCGAAATCATGGGCCTATGGCCCACATATGGAGGGCCTCTATAATACTTACAATACTAGTTCCTTATGGCCCACATATAGAGGGCCTCTATAATACTTACAATACTAGTTCCTTATGGCCCACATATAGAGGGCCTCTATAATACTTACAATACTAGTTCCTTATGGCCCACATATAGAGGGCCTCTATAATACTTCCAATACTAGTTCCTTATGGCCCACATGTAGAGGGCCTCTATAATACTTACAATACTAGTTCCTTATGGCCCACATGTAGAGGGCCTCTATAATACTTACAATACTAGTTTCTTATGGCCCACATATAGAGGGCCTCTATAATACTTACAATACTAGTTCCTTATGGCCCACATATGGAGGGCCTCTATAATACTTACAATACTAGTTCCTTATGGCCCACATATAGAGGGCCTCTATAATACTTACAATACTAGTTTCTTATGGCCCACATGTAGAGGGCCTCTATAATACTTCCAATACTAGTTCATTATGGCCCACATATAGAGGGCCTCTATAATACTTTCAATACTAGTTCTTTCTTCAGCTTAATGATCATTGTCACAATGATTTGTTTGCTTGTTTTGAATTTCGCGTAAAGATACTCAAGGGCTATCTGCAATAGCCGTCCCTAATTTAACAGTGTAAGACTAGAAGGAAGGCAGTTATTCATCACCACCAACCGCCAACTCTTGGGCTTCTCTTTTATCAATGAATAGTGGGATTGTCCGTAACGTTATAACGACCCCACGGCTGAAAGGGCGAGAGTGTTTGGTGCGACGGGGATTCAAACCTGCGTCCCTCAGATTACGAGTGGAACGACTTAAACCATTTGGCCATGCCGGGCCGCTGCCACCATGATGTAAATTTAATTTATCTAACCGATTTATGAACGGTAATTACCAGGCTTACTTATTTAATTTATTTACATGTTCCAATATAAATCAGTGTCAAATTTGGGGTCCTCTTTCGGGCAGTTCCTGTAAAAATGTTTTCGCGAAACACCCGAGTTTCCTAATGGGCTGGTGAAAAGGGTTTACCCCTGTATAAACCATTGGGTCAACACGATTTCTTTGGCATTATTTAGAATTTGGTGAAGCCAGCAGATTAAGACAAGGGTTTTCGGAAAAGCCCCTGATTTCTCTAGGGGTGGGGTGGAAATTTCTGCCTTTATGTAACTCCCGGAATCAAAACGATCCGTATGAAGGAGTTACGTGACACACACACGCACAGATCCGTTTGGTGCCACTTAGAAGTCGATGCGATTTGAAGGAGTTACGTGACACACACACGCACAGATCCGTTTGGTGCCACTTAGAAGTCGATGCGGTTTGAGGGTGTTACGTGACACACACACGCACAGATCTGTTTGGTGCCACTTGGAAGTCGATGCGGTTTGAAGGAGTTACGTGACACACACACGCACAGATCCGTTTGGTGCCACTTAGAAGTCGATTCGATTTGAAGGAGTTACGTGACACACACACGCACAGATCCGTTTGGTGCCACTAAGAAGTCGATGCGGTTTTAAGGAGTTACGTGACACACACACGCACAGATCCGTTTGGTGCTACTTAGAAGTCGATGCGATTTGAAGGAGTTACGTGACACACACACGCACAGATCCGTTTGGTGCCACTTGGAAGTCTATGCGGTTTGAAGGAGTTGCGCGACACACACATGCACAGATCCGTTTGGTGTCACATAAAAGTCGATGCGGATTTAAGGAGTTACGTGACACACACACGCACAGATCCGTTTGGTGCCACTTAGAAGTCGATGCGGTTTGAAGGTGTTACGTGACACACACACGCACAGATCCGTTTGGTGCCACTTAGAAGTCGATGCGATTTGAAGGTGTTACGTGACACACACGCACAGATCCGTTTGGTGCCACTTAGAAGTCGATGCGATTTGAAGGAGTTACGTGACACACACACGCACAGATCCGTTTGGTGCCACTTAGAAGTCGATGCGATTTGAAGGAGTTACGTGACACACACACGCACAGATCCGTTTGGTGCCACTTAGAAGTCGATGCGGTTTGAAGGTGTTACGTGACACACACACGCACAGATCCGTTTGGTGCCACTTAGAAGTCGATGCGATTTGAAGGAGTTACGTGACACACACACGCACAGATCCGTTTGGTGCCACTTAGAAGTCGATGCAATTTGAAGGAGTTACGTGACACACACACGCACAGATCCGTTTGGTACCACTTAGAGGTCGATGCGATTTGAAGGAGTTACGTGACACACACACGCACAGATCCGTTTGGTGCCACTTGGAAGTCGATGCGGTTTGAAGGAGTTGCGCGACACACACATGCACAGATCCGTTTGGTGCCACATAAAAGTCGATGCGGTTTGAAGGAGTTACATGACACACACACGCACAGATCCATTTGGTGCCACTTAGAAGTCGATGGGATTTGAAGGAGTTACGTAACACACACACGCACAGATCCGTTTGGTGCCACTTAGAAGTCGATGCGGTTTGAAGGTGTTACGTGACACACACACGCACAGATCCGTTTGGTGCCACTTAGAAGTCGATGCGATTTGAAGGAGTTACGTGACACACACACGCACAGATCCGTTTGGTGCCACTTAGAAGTCGATGCGATTTGAAGGAGTTACGTGACACACACGCACAGATCCGTTTGGTGCCACTTAGAAGTCGATGCGATTTGAAGGAGTTACGTGACACACACACGCACAGATCCGTTTGGTGCCACTTTGAAGTCGATGCGATTTGAAGGAGTTACGTGACACACACACGCACAGATCCGTTTGGTGCCACTTAGAAGTCGATGCGGTTTGAAGGAGTTACGTGACACACACACGCACAGATCCGTTTGGTGCCACTTAGAAGTCGATGCGGTTTGAAGGAGTTACGTGACACACATATGCACAGATATTGAATCTTATAATATAGATAATAATGTATTACAACTTTATATTAAATATCAATTACAGATATTCCTTGTTTGTCATTTTGTGTCATTAATGTTAAACCTGGTGAGTGTTAGCCATATTTTGTCCTAACTGTAAGCTAAATATTTATAATTCTGCTATGCTTCCGGAACTGCTGCTTCATTAACGGCTGTTAATATTTTGTGTAGACTTTATTACATCTGTTTACTTTATTACATGTGCCAAATCTAGAACTGTACGGTTTTCTCATGCTACTCTCATTAGTTGTTAAAAGAAACGAAGAGTAGGCTTAGCTAAGTATGTTAAACATCACGAAGATAAAAAAACGTCATTCTTGTGTGCTCCACATTTCTGTCCGCTTTAAGCTATATTGAAATGAAACTTATATGCAAAAACGGCTCGTTTGGGCTGAGAAAACACTTTACTTTTCTATGTAAAGTGTTTTCTCAGCCCAAACGAGCCGTTTTTGCATATAAATTTCTCAACAAGTGGGTTTCTCGTCATCACTGAAATGAAACTTAGTTAACCTTGAAGCGGTTGGACAGGTCTGCTTCATGGCAGGACTTCTTCCAGGGTATTAATTACGAGGAAAAACTAAATCTTTTAGTGACTGAGTCTTGATGTAAAATGGGATAAAAGAGACCTGAAATGAAGTAATAAACGTGCAGTGTTTATTAAAACAGTGAATACAAACACAGATACTTATGACATGACAAACTATCACTTTATTTTGTGGATGTTCTAAAAACTCTTACAATTTAAATCAAATGTTTCTCACAAGAAGCATAATATTTTACCAGAGCAACTAACGAACCCACGTTTCTCATTCGAAATAGGTGTGACAATAATCTTTAGATATCACTTGAACAAGTAAATGAAATGATGCCGACATACATTGGCACACAATGTACGGTATTTAAGCCAAAACCTTCTGTGGCAGAGCCTACATAACCCACTAAAGAAAAACGGATGTACAAAGGTCGCCAGAACGAAATCCACTTAATATATGTAGAACAATAGTATAAATTTGTAATAAATACCATAATGTTATAAGAATCTAGAAACAGATGATGTGTTTGTGTGAGATACTTATGTGAAAGCATGAGATATCAAAAGCCTGATTCACAAATGGTGTTTATTAATGCTGAACAAGCCTCACTCTGGATGTACTTAAGAGAGATTGTAAAGCGGGTTATGTATCTATTATGTATGACAAGCACTAGTAGTTATAATAAATTCTCAAGAAAACAAAATAATTGTGCATAACAATATATCAATCATACCATATCCAGCTTAAAGTTAAATATAGTTTGTTTTGAATTTCGCGCAAAGCTACACGAGGGCTATCTGCGCTAGTAATTAAAGACGAGAGGGAAGGCAGCTAGTCATCACCACCAATCGTTAACTCTTGAGCTACTAATTTGTCAACTAATAGTGGGATTCACCGTCACATGACACTGTCCATACATGTGAAAGGGCGAGCATGTTTGATGGGGCGGGGATCTAACCCTCGACCTGTTTCATAATCGTGCTTTAGCCCCATGATCAGTTTGGTGATTATAAGGACCGTGATGGAAACTAACACCAGCCAGGTTTTATATATCCAGTTAATCCTTCCAGATCGTAACTGATTCTGTTTTGTTAAATTCAAGCTTAGCTTCCAGATCGTAACTGATTCTGTTTTGTTAACTTCAAGCTTAACTTCCAGATCGTAACTGATTCTGTTTTGTTAACTTCAAGCTTAACTTCCAGATCGTAACTGATTCTGTTTTGTTAACTTCAAGCTTAACTTCCAGATCGTAACTGATTTTGTTTTGTTAACTTCAAGCTTAACTTCCAGATCGTAACTGATTCTGTTTTGTTAACTTCAAGCTTAACTTCCAGATCGTAACTGATTCTGTTTTGTTAACTTCAAGCTTAACTTCAGATACAGCTGAAGGTGTTCTACGATTGAAATTTATCACAAATATCTTGTTTTAACACGTTAAGAGTTTCATCCACACCATGATTTTCTTGCTGATTTCCAACGCTTAAGTTAATGCATTCGCTAATGTCTGACAGTATTTAATGTTATTAATTCAACAGTAATAAAGAAAATAAGAGAAAACCTCAGAGGTGACACCTGAAGGAAATTTGTCAAACTAGAAGCGTGTATTTTGTTCTTGGTTGAACATAAACCAAGGCATGTATCGTTGTTGTTTTGAATTAAGCACAAAGCTACACAATAGGCTATCTGTGCTCTGCCCACCACGGGTATCGAAACCCGGTTTTTAGCGTTGTAAGTCCGCAGACATACCGCTGAGCCATTGAGGGGCCGAGGCTTGTGTATTAACTCACCTTAAACAGTTCTTAAGGCTTGTACTAAGGTTAAAATAACTTAAGTTAATCAAAATACCCGTTTCTAAATTACAGAGATTTCTCAGAGTTTAAAATATTCAGTTGGTATAGAGTAACTCTGACGTTTATTTATAAAAACAAGTAAACATAATTAAAATTACAATTTTAGATCCTGATACCAGTTAAACAAATTACACATGCGATATTAATGCCCTTAACGTAAATTCCAAGCCAACGTTTTTTATATGTTTCGTGTTTATATCGTAGCGCAGATGACAGGTAGAAATTACTACTTCCTGTAATATTTTATAAAGCAGTTTATTTATGAATATCGATTGGTATTGTAAAAATTGTTCAATTGATGTAAATCTCTTGTATTTTTACTGTGAAATACTTAGAGGAAAAAAATTGTGTGTAATGTTTATTTTGAAAAATATTAGAACTTATATTTTAGAATCAAAGAGGAAACACTTGTAGTTATTTAGGAATTACCAATTAAACAGACACACGCAGTTCTTTACTGATTTACAATTAAACAGACACACGCAGTTCTTGAGGGATTTACAATTAAAGAGACACACGCAGTTCTTCACGGATTTACAATTAAAGAGACACACGCAGTTCTTTACGGATTTACAATTAAACAGACACACGCAGTTCTTCACGGATTTACAATTAAAGAGACACACGCAGTTCTTTACGGATTTACAATTAAACAGACACATGCAGTTCTTCACGGATTTACAATTAAACAGACACACGCAGTTCTTTACGAATTTACAATTAAACAGACACACGCAGTTCTTCACGGATTTACAATTAAACAGACACATGCAGTTCTTCACGGATTTACAATTAAACAGACACACGCAGTTCTTCACGGATTTACAATTAAACAGACACTCGCAGTTCTTTACGAATTTACAATTAAACAGACACACGCAGTTCTTCACGGATTTACAATTAAACAGACACATGCAGTTCTTCACGGATTTACAATTAAACAGACACACGCAGTTCTTCACGGATTTACAATTAAAGAGACACACGCAGTTCTTCACGGATTTACAATTAAACAGACACATGCAGTTCTTCACGGATTTACAATTAAACAGACACATGCAGTTCTTCACGGATTTACAATTAAACAGACACACGCAGTTCTTTACGAATTTACAATTAAACAGACACACGCAGTTCTTCACGGATTTACAATTAAAGAGACACACGCAGTTCTTCACGGATTTACAATTAAACAGACACATGCAGTTCTTCACGGATTTACAATTAAACAGACACACGCAGTTCTTCACGGATTTACAATTAAAGAGACACACGCAGTTCTTTACGGATTTACAATTAAAGAGACACACGCAGTTCTTTACAGATTTACAATTAAACAGACACACGCAGTTCTTTACGGATTTACAATTAAACAGACACACGCAGTTCTTTACGGATTTACAATTAAACATATGCACGTACAATTCAAGATACTTGTAGTTATTTCAAAAATAACAATTAAACTGATATTAGAAGCTCTTTAGGAGTCAACAATTAAACAGAGTCTTGTTTGATATATATATATATCACATATTTATTCTTCACGAAAAAAATACAATTTACAGAATGTTTTATCAGATAGTTTCTTCAGAGTATAAGTTAACTTCTATTATCCATCTTAAGAGTATAAGTTGACTTCTATTGTCCATCTTCAGAGTATAAGTTGAATTCTATTGTCCATCTTAAGAGTATAAGTTGACTTCTGCTGTCCATACTTTCATTTTCATGTCCACAAGATGACTTCTACAAAGACGATGAGAAATATAACATTAACAAAACTCTTGTTTATTACTTGATACAAAGTACGTATACATCAAAAGAGAGAGAAAGATGTTGTGAGACAAGAAGATAAAATTCAATAGAGTAGCGAACTTAATGAAAGTGACCAGCAAGTTTAATGAGTCCAGAATTACAGTTTATCACAAGGAACATTTTGTTTCTTAAACAGAAAGTCATGCAACATGCTATCTATATTATTGCCATGACAGAGACCAAACTCAGGATCTTAGTATTATAAGCTCTTAAAGACACAAGAAGTAGCGGAGAAAAGTGATTGATAGTGTCTCTGATTATCAAATATTAGTTTAATATTTACTTTTAGGCCAAAATATTAAAATACTAAAACAAATATGTCCTCTCAAGAATGAGTAGTAAAGTTTTATGTTCACAGTTGATAATCTAGCTTCCTTCTTCTGGTTTTCACTATTATAACATTATGTATGTTTAGCTACACTGATATCAACACACATAATCATTACATTAAATAACTGTCTTATCCTTACAGGTTAATGACTTAATAAGGTTTGTAATGTTAACACTATCCTACCAACTATTAAACGTGGACGTAAGTTAACATACCATAAATAATTTTAGGCAAGTCGACCTAGCCATACTAGTGACCATATCCTGTTCCATATCCTACACCGTATCCTGCTCCAAATCCACCACCGTGTCCACCGCCTTGACCGCCGCCGAAGCCGGCACCAAAGCCGGCACCATGGCCACCCCCGCTACCACCACCGAAGCCGGCACCAAAACCAGCACCATAGCCAGCTCCACCACCTCCTCCTCCTTGGCCAAAACCAACACCACCTCCAAAACCACCTCCAGCTCCGCCACCAAACCTATTTCCGAATCCTCCAAACCCTCGACGAGGATACGACTCTACTAAAGTTGTGGCCAGAACAACGACGACCAAAGTCAGAACAATATTTAATTTGTTGTTCATTGTGTCTGAAACGTAGAATAAATAACATTAAAACTTAAGCCTAACAGACAAAGTACCCCAGAAACAATTTTAGTATTTATTAATTACCTAATGTAACTTTTAAATTAAGTAATACGAGTTACCTTTAGTTTTGGTGATAAAACTAGAGTTACGATACCCGTGTGTAGTTTTACATTAACATTGATTCCTTACTTTCTCTGTTTTATGAGTTTGAAAGTTTGAACTTCCAACGATTCTATACACTTGTGACCGTTGTTGTTGTTACATTTGTATACTTTACAAACTTGAGATGAAAGGTTAGAGCTAATGTTTTAATTTTATGATGTTAAATCTGACATGTTACTGGTAAGATCATGAGAGACAGTTTACACATTAGTTACAGGAGTTTATCTTCTTACGAGTTAAAACAACATTTAAAACTTATTTCGTCTCGGTTCACATACAACAGCAACAAACACACCACAACAAATACGTCAATTATTATAATCAATCACTAACCAGTATCTAAAAATAGAAATATTTTTAACGTTTAGCTGGATGTCTTATTTGTTAGACGCAACAATGGTAAATAGATTTACATTCAGTCTAAGGGTTGTCCTTATGATACATACAGGCCTTCTTTTAATTCGTATCTAAAAATGTATTAGTTTTACTGCGTTGTGACACATTCTTTCTCATAACCCTTGACAATTTTTCAAACATTATTTTCTCTCACAACATGAATAGTTTCAGCTACTTTACATGACACTGTAATATTATATTCTCTCTGAACTTCGTTAAATGTATAATTTTCTTGAATTAAACTCAAGCTTACATAATCGTACTAATAACCTCACGATACCTCGATAACGAAAGCTTTGTAGAAATGAAGAAACCTTTCACGATGAACTCGGACAATTCCAAAGTAGTTACAGGTGCTCATATTACAGAGAGGTTAACACCTTCTTTTATATACGTGATCTGACCCGTTGTTCCTCTGGGGGATTACCATCTTACCAATTTTTAACCTTTAGATAAATTTTGAAATTTAAAGGCTGAATTACTTCCTTAAGTATGTAACCTCCACGTGAGTCATAGGCCTTTCCAGGCATCAGTTTATTACCCTCTGGGCATAAAGTCTGGTATTAACGTTGACGAGAGATCAAGCTATTCGTTATGTAACTTATTGTAGAAAAAAATAGAAGGAAGAACGTTTAATTCGAAAACCTTCCCGCAGAGGGTTAGGGGACACCTGGAGGGGGTTAGGGAGACCTGGAGAGGGGGTTAGGGGAGACGAGAACGGTACATGTTTATTAACGAGATAGTCGATTTTCGTTGAATGGACACTACGTAATCACTAAAAATACTTATGAGCGAACTTTAATGTATATTTAGAGTATCAATAGAGTATGGACGTGTTTTTTATAGCAAAGCCTCATCGGTCTATCTGCTGAGCCCACCGAGTGGAATCGAACACGTGATTTTAGCGTTGTAAACCCGTAGACTTATTGCTGTACCAGCGAACTTGTGCACTGGAACTGAAACAAAGGTGTGTGTGTGTGTGTGTGTGTGTGTTTCCTATAGTAAAGCCACATCGGACTATCTGCTGAGCCCACCGAGGGGAATCGAACCCCTGACTGTACTAGCGGGGGAACAGGAACATCCAGAGGAGCGTTATGTTGTGTTTTCATTTCCCACCACCAGGGTTTTTTTGTATGGGTGTACGTAGGGTAGGAAAAGAGATATTTGTCCCATCCCCTGGAAAATGGGAAGCATAATTCTATTTTTATTTCAGCCCTCAGTATGTATGCGGAATTACGACCAGCTTTCAATACCCGTGGTGGGCAGATCACAGATAGCTCGTTTTGTAGCTCTGCGTCGAAGAAACAGACAAATATTTATTCCATCAAAGAAACATACGTATATGAATTAATTTTTTTTTAAATTTACTTACCAATTTCATACCACCTATATTAAACTTAATTTCTAGTTCTAATAGAAGCCACCAGGTTTGTTAGCAACTTAACATCTCTAAATACCTGCCAAGTAACTAAATATGTAAAAACGTCTCCACCACGGTGGCTCCTCAGACATTGCACATGGCAGTTTTCATTAAGGTAATCAAAACGTTGTCTCTTGACTATAATATCGAAACTTTGAAGGAGGGTCCATCATCCCCTGATTTTCACTCTGTCCCCCACTGGAAATCTTTCTGCAGACGCGTGGCCCTACATGACCAGATGGTTATGGCCCTCGACCACTAATCTTTAGGGTAGCGTGTTCGAATCTCCGTCACACCAAATATATTCGCCCTTTCAGCTGTGGGGGCGTTAAAAGTGATGGTTAATCCCACTATTCGTTGGTAAAAAAATGGCCCAAGAGTTGTCTGTGGGTGGTGATAACTAGCAGTCTTCCCTTTAGTCTTACATTGCTAAATTAGGGACGGTCAATGCAAATAGCTCTTGTGTAGCTTTGTTCGAATTATAAAACAAACCGAAATTCTGCATATCATTTCACTTGTTGCATATTCATTTGTTATCGCTTTAGAAAATACTTTGATTAATAAACTCACTTCCTAACTCTGATGTGAAAACAGTTCAGTTTATTAAAATTCGACAAACATAAGGAGAAACGCGTAAAGAATTTGTTGCGACATCTAGCGGTAGTAATGAGATACTTTAGAAGTGTTTGTTTTTGAGTCGAGCGCTCTTACCACCTAGTCACGCCGGGCCTTTCCTAATGATAATAGAAAACTATTCAATACAGGGTGATGTTACTAACGAATAAAAATAACAACTCTTTTGGTAACAAAACACGCGTCTATGTAGTAACTTGGATTTGTTGAGAAGTACATATCTACGTTTGATATTTACGTAGATTATGAATTTGACCACCAAAATTTAATAAATGATTTCGGTTGTACAATAGGGTTCATAACTCTCACGTGTCTCCTGGTGGATCAGAGTTCAATGTACGGACTCACAAAGCAAGAAGCAGGTGCTCTATTTCCCGTGTGGTCGTGTTCTAAAACAAACGTAAAGAACTTTAAATCCTCACAGAATATAAACATACGAAAAGAAGAAAAAGTGTTTCTTAAGGGAAATGAGGATCAAAATAATCCTCATGTTTTATTTACTTAAATGATTAATATCAAGGACCCAATCAGAGTAATAATCTAAACTCACATATTAAAAGTTTTCAATAAATCCTTAACTGCAATTAAACAATTATTAGAAAATTTTTGATGACTGGAACCACAGATGCACATGAAATCTGGCATGTTCATGTAAAAGTTTATTCATAGTAAGTTTTTACGCGTACAATTCCCAAGAAGAATCAACGGGGATTTTCTGACCTGTTATAAATGGCTTTACAAATGTATACAAAACTTTGTTCGGATCTGTGAATAATCGTTTAAAAGCAGAACGTAGTTTTACCTTTTTATCAAAATTTGCAATTTCCTTTTTCACCCATTCTACCAAAGTTGGTAACCCAGGGTGTTTGGTGAGCTTTGATTTACACTAGAGAGAGAAAGAAGCTAGATAACAGATCCCACTGTCAGATACTGGGGGTCTTGGAATGAATAGTAGGTTTTGACGAATACGTTTATTAAGTACCCTTCGTCACAAAGTGCAGAGTGACGTAATGACAAACATGAACTAGCAGATTTACATTTCGGTCCGCTAAATAATAGGGTTTGCGCCGCATGTATTGCACTGTGGGTAAGACAAATTCCCTGACTATGAATAAAATTATTTTATAAGAAATGAAACAAACGTGTTACAAGTAAACGGCATCTTCAGAGCTTCTCTTTATCAGTAGTGTAAACTTTGTTAACTTTATAACATGGATTTTACAATGAAATCTTTCAAATGTGAATATTATTACTATGAGACTATTAGAACGGCTGACATATCTGTTTCGATCTGAGACAATAAATACACACATTAAAAGTTTCTAACATACATTGTTTAATTGTGTCGCGAGTTCGAATCCCCATAACACCAAAAATGCTCGTTCTTTGAGCCGTGGGGGCGTTATAAAGTGTTAATCAATCCAACTATTCGTTGGCAAAAAGAGAATATTACGAGTTGGTGGTGAGTGGTGATGACTAGCTACCTTTCCTCTAGTCTTACACTACTAAATTAGGGACGACTAGTGCTAATAGCCCTCGTGTAGCTTAACGCGAAATTCAAATCAGACTACTACATTTTGTTTCAGTAATTTTTGATGACGAGAAACCCACTTGAAATAAAAACGTACCTAAAAACGGCTGGTATGGATATTAACACTTTTATTGATAAGGAGAGAACAACGTTTTGACTTTCCTAGGTCATCTTCAGATTAAGAAAGAGAGAGTTTGCAAATGACTGTTGCCAGACACATGTCTTAGACATGAGAGTATAAACAGGTACGGGATTGTAAGGGGCATTGCAGGTGGATGTTAGGTTATTAATTAGTATAGGTAAAAAGGTGTTTTTTGGCCCGGCACGTCCAAGTGGTTAAGGCCCTCGACTCGTAATCTGAAGGTCGCGGGTTCGAATCCCCGTCAAACCAAACATGCTCACTCTTTCAGTCTATAATGTGAGGTCAATCCCACTATTCGTTGGTTAAAGAGTAGCCCAAGCGTTTGCGGTGGGTGGTGATGACTAGCTGCCTTCCCTCTCGTCTTACACTACTAAATTAGGGACGGTGAGCGCAAATAGCCCTTGTGTAGCTTTGCGCGAAATTCAAAACAAACAGTAAAGATGTTCATTTATATTGGTTTCAGTTGATCTATAATTAGGGCTTCTTTGATTTTGCGTTTGTTTATATTTGTTACCCTACTTAGTATCTGGGTGTTTTATATGGTTATGTTGTGTTTTTGCAGTATTCAGACACGTGTGAAGGTAATTATTTGTGTTATTTGAATCTAGTTTTAATTTTTCCGCTTGCATCTCGAATATATAAGTATTGGCAATTGTTGCATTGTATATTATAAATTATGTTGGTATTGTGTTTGTCAGTGTAGTTTTTACATAGTGTAGACTTTAGTTTTGTATCTGGTATTTGAATAAAGTCACTTGCAAACCCTTTCTTAATCTGAAGATGACCTAGATAGGTAGAAACGTTGTTTTTTCCTTAGTGTTATATCCACACCAACCATTCTGAGATATGCGTTTCAGTAATTACGCGAGGTTGCGTCACGACCTTCAACCAAAGGTGTATGACTCGTTAATAAACATGTAACGTTCTCTTCTATTCCAGCTCGGTGAGTAGCGTGCTCAGATCTCTTGTCAAATGTTAACATAATATTAAACTGTTCTTCTATGCCCGGAAGATAATGAAAGAAACGGTGGGAAAGCCTGTGACTAAGTTGGATGTGGTTTTTATAATAAAGAAAATTCCGTCTTTAATGTTCAAAGAATTTAGAATATGTTAGCTGGAAACATGGAAAATCCCCCTGATACAGGCCTAGGGTAAGGAATAAAAAAAGAGAGACCAGAGGTATAAAAGAAGGTGTTAATTCGTCAGCGGTATGAACACCCGCAGCAACATCGTAAGTTTCTCATCTAAACAAAGTCTGCTTTCTGGAGGTAATATGATCTTATACGTTATTAGTGATAATATATAAGTTTAAATTGAAACGAAGGTAATTTAACTTGTACTGAATTTTCAGAGAACCAACAGATAATAACTTGAGATATCAGGTAAAATAGTGAAAATTATAAACAAAATAATATATTTGAAAGTGTTGGGAAAAGAATAGAAAATAGTTTTTAAATACGGATGAAAAAATACTTTTACTTATTATAAGGGTACTTCTTGTATCAATATATATAATAATTTTACTGTTATTGTGTCCAACAAAGAAAACACCCAGTCAGCAACTAATGTTTGTCAGGCTATTCAGAGTATTTGTTGTTGTTGTTGTTAAAGTGACGTAATCGTTGTTGCTGTTTAATTGTTTAAGTAAATCGAGAACAAAATGTTAGTTAAACTGTTTCTCTTTAATAAATAAACACCGAATGAAGTCCTCATACGAATGTGAGAACTGTCTCCGAAATTCTTATGAGTAGCACGTTAGATTTAACATAATGATACTAAAACACGTGTGCATTATTTCTAATCTCTCATTTCAAGTTTGTAAAACTACAGAAGTTTAACTATAGCAAGGATTTCAAGTGTATAGAAACGCTGTAAATTCAAGCGTCCAAATTCAAAAACAATATAAAACAGTGATTTAACAATTATATGTTAAACATATAATGTTACATAGTGGAAATGTTTTCGGTTTACTTTGTCTGTTAGGCTTAAGTTTTAATGTTATTTATTCTACGTTTCAGACACAATGAACAACAAATTAAATATTGTTCTGACTTTGGTCGTCGTTGTTCTGGCCACAACTTTAGTAGAGTCGTATCCTCGTCGAGGGTTTGGAGGATTCGGAAATAAGTTTGGTGGCGGAGCTGGAGGTGGTTTTGGAGGTGGTGTTGGTTTTGGCCAAGGAGGAGGAGGTGGTGGAGCTGGCTATGGTGCTGGTTTTGGTGCCGGCTTCGGTGGTGGTAGCGGGGGTGGCCATGGTGCCGGCTTTGGTGCCGGCTTCGGCGGTGGTCAAGGCGGTGGACAAGGTGGTGGATTTGGAGCAGGATTTGGTGGAGGATATGGAACAGGATATGGTCACTAGTATGGCTAGGTCGGCTTGCCTAAAGTTATTTATGGTATGTTAACTTACGTCCTCGTTTATTAGTTTGTAGGATAGGTTTAACATTACCAACATTACAAACCTTATTAAAACATTAACCTGTACGGATAAGACAGTTATTCACTGTAATGATTATGTGTGTTGACAGCAGCGTTGCTAAACATACATAATATATTATAATACTGAAAGCCAGACGAAAAACTAAAATTATAACTGTAATTTATTTCTAAATATTTTATCACCCCATCTTTCCCCGTCGCACCAAACATGCTCGATCTTTCAGTCGTGAGGGCGTTATAAAGTTACGGTCAATCCCATTATTCGTTTGTAAAGGAGTAGCCCAAGAGTTGGCGGTGGGTGGTGATGACTAGCTGCCTTTACTCTAGACTTACATTGCTAAATTAGGGATGGCTAGCGCAGATAGTCCTTGTGTAGCTTTGCGCGAAATTCGAAAACAAAGCAAACTTGTTTATCTTTCATGATATATACGTACTTTGTATCAAGTGCTAAACTAATGTTTTACTAATGTTATATTTGTCATCATTTTTGCAGAAGTCATCTTGTGGACGTGAAAACATAAGGATGAACAACAGAAGTGAACTGATACTCTGAAGATGAACAATAGAATTCAACTTAAACTCTGAAGATGAACAATAGAAGTCAATTTATACTCTAAAGAAACTATCTGATAAAACATTCTGTAAATTGTGTTTTTTTCGTGTAGAATAAATATATGAAATATATATATCAAACAAGACTGTTTAATTGTTAATTCCAAAAGGAACTTGTGGTATGTGTTTAATTGTTAATAATTGAAGAAATACAACTACCTTTTTAATTGATTACCTGCAAAGAATTACACGTGTCTGTTTAATTTTAACTCCCTCAAGAACTACACGCGATTCTTTAGTTTTAATGCCTAAAGAACTACAAGTGTCTGTTTAATTTTAACTCCCTCAAAACTACACGCGATTCTTTAGTTTTAATGCCTAAAGAACTACAAGTGTCTGTTTAATTTGAACTTTAAATGCCTGAAGAACTACAAGTATTTGTTTAATTTTAACTCCCTCAACAACTACACGCGATTCTTTAGTTTTAATGCCTGAAGAATAAAAAGTGTCTGTTTAATTTTAACTTCTTTAACAACTACACGCGATTCTTTAGTTTTAATGCCTAAAGAACTACAAGTGTCTGTTCAATTTTACATCCCATTTTCTTTTCGATTTGGCCAGGTGGTTAAGGCCCTCGATTCGTAATGTGAGAGTCGCGGGTTCAAATCCAAACATGCTCACCCTTTCAATAATGGTGGCTTTATAACGTCATGGTCAATCTCACTATTTGTTGGTAAAAGACATCGTCAGAGTTGGCAATTTACGGTCTTCTATCTCTAAAATCCTGGATTCAATTCTCCTTTGTTGATGGATCTTAAAAAGGTTCGTTATTTGATTTAGGGCTAGGAGCTAACAAACAATACCTCTAAATGCCTTACGAGTTTATTTACAATTCTTCTGTTTGCGATGAGAAACAGACGTTCAAGTCATTGTATATATTGACTTGAGTCAATATGTTCTACCCAAAGACAAACTTATACACAAACACTCTCGTGTTAATGAAAGTACTGGTTTAAAATATTTGATATATGAATCTCGTGCAATGACATAAAGTTAGTTTCCACGCTTAATCAACAGAACCTTTCAATTGCTTGTCCGGTACAATAGTTGTTTCTTATCGAAACGAGAGAGAATTCTCAATACCCATGGCTGTACTTAGAGCTCGAATCGGTAAGGAGGTTAAAGTATGAACTAAAAGTTTGTACTTGAGGAAAAAATACCTAGAGCTCTTGTATGAGCAGTTACGTCGCGGATAAAGAGATTCCTGACTGGTACATTCCTGACTGGTACATAACAGTTAGAAAATTCATTTTACTCTTTGCAATAACTTCTTTTATGCCTTTTTATCCTTTCTGTTCTGATTTACGTTCTTACTTTCCTTAGAATGCACGTTTCTGTAAGGTTTAACATTCTATTTAAAGTTTCAACACACAGTAGTTAGGACTACAAACTATCTTATCTAATAGTCTAGAGAAAACAGGGCTAAAAAACGGACGTAGGGGATATTTTTTTGGAGTGAAGGTCGAACATTTATTTTGTATTGTAGATGTCAGTATTTTAGTTCTGAAGATTTAGTTTTCATTATATTTTTGTTCTCGAAGTTCCTCTAAGCTTCACTTAAAGTTGAATTAATTATTTTTATCTAAAGTATTGTTACATAAATTATTCGTTAGCTAAAGTACTGTTACTTAAATTATTTTTATGTAAACTACTGTTACATATTTATCTGAAGTTACTGTTACCTATGTTATTCATTATCTAAAGTACTGTAACATGAATTACTTTTATCTAAAGTTACTGTTACATAAATTATTTGTTATCTAAAGAATTGTGACAAATTATTTGTTATCTAAAGAATTGTGACAAATTATTTTTATCTAAATTGATGTTACGTAAATTATTTTTATCTAAAGTACTGTTTCATAAATTATTCGTTACTAAAGTAATGTTACATTTTTATCTAAAGTACAGTTACATAAATTATTCGTTATCTAAAGTATTGTTACATAAATTATTTTTATCTAAAGTACTGTTTCATAAATTATTCGTTACTAAAGTATTGTTACATTTTTATCTAAAGTACAGTTACATAAATTATTCGTTATCTAAAGTATTGTTACATAAATTATTTTTATCCAAAGTATTGTTACATAAATTATTTTTATCTAAAGTATTGTTACATAAATTATTTTTATCTAAAGTATCATTACATAAATTATTTTTATCTGAAGTATTGTTACATAAATTACTTTTATCTAAAGTATTGTTATATAAATTACTTTTATCTAAAGTATTGTTATATAAATTACTTTTATCTAAAGTACTTTTACATAAATTATTTTTGTCTAAAATATTATTACATAAATTATTTTTATCTAAAGTATTGTTACATAAATTATTTTTATCTAAAGTATTGCTACATAAATTATTCGTTATTTAAAGTATTGTTACATAAATTATTCTTTACCTAAAAGTGTTAATGGGTACATTATTACACAGTAGGGTATATTATCATCTTATTAAGCAGATATATTGATAGCAGCATGTTCGTATGCAATGTTTTTATGTTAACACGAGCTAACGTATGCGAAGAATAATACGTTAGTGAAAATTAATACATTTTGATAAGTGTGCTATTAATTAGTGCCTTTTTACCATGCCGGCTTCAAAGATAAGTTTTCAACTTACTTATTCTGAAATGATGGTACCTTATTTTCTTATTATAACTTTTATGTCAGTTATTTTTTATTCTTTACTTATCACAGTTGAAAGAAAGTCACCTTCCACAACTGTCTGTAGGCAGTGATGTAGATGTGAGACGTTGTGGGGTTTCAACACCCACATCTTACTCTCCCAATTTTTATTTCTATATGTATTGTTATTATTTTATTTCTTTGCATGAGACTTGCGAACGGAGTTTAAGACTGATAGGCGGTGTATCCCCACTGCACTGTGGGTTCTACTTCTGCTGTCACCTCCAAGTTTGAAGTAGCAGTACCTAAGTGCTAGCTTGTAACCAATATCGGTGATAATTTTGAAAAATTAGCTGTCCAACTGGTTGTTCGGTGTAAAACGATAGTCAGTGACAAGATTCGGAGATTATATTAAACTTTTATTAAACATGACAGTGAGGGTAACTGATCTATAATAGTTTACGACAGAAGGAGATAAAGTGATTTGATCTCTCATTCGACAGACAAAGAAGCTAAATGTGTAAAACATCTCGCCTCATTTTTAATGAAATAAAAATTAAATGAACCTACGAGCTAAAGCCTAGTGATAACTGTTTGGAAGGCAGCACCTACTGGTTTACATAAGGTTATGGTTTGTTTGTTTTTGAATTTAGCGCAAAGCTACTCGAGAGCTATCTGCGCTAGCTGTCCCTAATTTAGCAGTGTAAGACGAGAGGAAAGACAGCTACTCATCACTACCCACCGCCAACTCTTGGGCTACTCTTTTATCAACGAATAGTGGGATTGACCGTCACATTATAACGCCCCCACGGCTGGGAGGGCGAGCATGTTTGGCGCGACTCTCAGATTACGAAGCGCACGCCTTAACGCGCTAGGCCATCGAATCCCTGTCACACCAAACATGCTCGCCCTCCCAGCCGTGAAGGCGTTATAATGTGACGATCAATCCCACTTTTCGTTGGTAAAATAGTAGCCCAAGAGTTGGCGGTGGATGGTGATGACTAGCTGCCTTACCTCTAGTCTTACACTGCAAAATTAGGGACGGCTAGCACAGATAGCCCTCGAGTACCTTTGTGCGAAATTCCAAAAACAAACAAACAAACAGACAGTGATTGGAATTCGCGACACTCGGATTACGATTCGAGTGCCTTATCTACCTGGCCATGCCGGGCCTAAGGTTATGGAATACTATGTGGTAACGTAAGAAACAGGGTTTCGATACCCGTGATGAGCAAAGCACAGATGTCACATTGTATAGCTTTGTAGTTAACTTGATTGGTAGTAACAAATAATCAGACGTCTGTCTCATGGTCATTATTAGCTCCACGTTTGGTCTAATAATCGTCCATTGATCAATGACCAGTTTGACTACCCTGATCAGAAGATCTTATACAGACTGAAGTTAACGTACATCTAAAGCCCACTTCGTTTATGTTTCGTGTGTATTTCGTTGGAGAAAATAAAGATAGAAAAGTAATGTTTTATATCATGTTTGTTGTTCTATTTGATGAAGAGTTATAAATAATTTTATTATTTATAAATATTTCATAGGTTGAAAATTATGAAAGTTCTTCTCGAAGTTAAAACACGTTGGTTTTGTTTTGAAAACTTCCAGTACTTAATCAGTAGTATAAAAAAGGAAACATTTGTAGAACGTTAGGGGATAATAATGAAACAGACACTTGTAGTTTGTTACGATTTAATATATACATATAGTCACTATTTTTTACAAGTGGAAAACACAGTTAATTTTTTTTTTAAAAGTAGTTTTGTTTTCACATGAAGGCGGTAACTTATGATAAATATGATATTAACAACACAGTAGTTTATTATATGACAAAACTATATATATATAGACACACATATGAATATAACGGTAGAGATACACCGTATATGTGATTCCTACTTTTGCAGTCACCTCCAAAACCTAGGATACATTTTACAATCCCACATCATAGTTTGCAGCATGCGATCTTTTCAGTTGATGCTAGGTTTTTGTTTCATTTGTTTTTGTTTCGAATTTCTTTTGAGTTAAAATAACAGATAATATAATTAATCAGAGTATTTCCTTCCTTATGATTTATTATTTTTATTTAACTTCATTAAAACGTAATTATTTTCTCTAAACCATACATAAATATATACGTAGAGAGATAGGGAGATAAAGAGACAGACAAGAAGACAAGATGTGATTCATCACTTCACAATTTCAGATGAATTTTTTGTTCGTTTGTTTTTAAATCCAAACTGTGTCTGTCGCGGTTATCGATCCCAGGATCTCAGCGTTATAAGCTCTCAATCTGGATGTTGAGTCTCCCAACAGGGTACATTGTAAAGAAGCGAAGCAAGTTTCGCGTGTTGAATAAAATGGTGAAATGTTCAACGATATTATCTTAAACTTGTTTGTTAGCTTTTGAATTTCGCGCAAAGCTACACGAGGGCTGTCTGCGCTAGCTAGATCACGTGTCAGACAGCCCTCGTGTAGTTTTGCGTGAATTTCAAAACAAACAAACATATGATTGAGATTATACGAATGTACTTGATATTTCTTTTAAAATTATCATTAATATTATGGCTCGATATGGATAGTTGGTTAGGGTACTCGACTTGCAACCTTAGAGACGTGGGTTCGAATTCCCGTCCCACGAAACACGCTCGCCCTTTCAGCTGTGAGTATGTTATAAGTGATAGTCAATCCCACTATTAGTTGGTGAAAGAATAGCTCAAGAGATGGTGGTGGGTGGTGATGATTACTTACTTTTCCTGAGATAAAAAACAATTGGAGGTGTTCAGGAAAAAAATTCTCTTCATTCCACATTTGACTTGAAATAACGCGAAAGACATAACACGAAAGAGCACTTTGAAATGACGCGAAAGACATAATATGAAAGAGCATGTTAAGGGTTAAGAGAGAGCGTAAGAAAAGAAATTATACGGTAATATACAATTAAAAAAACTGCCTAATAAATGGGTTCTGAAGCAAAGTAGCAAAGACAGCAATCATGGAGATCAAAATGAAAAAAACAAAACCGTAATACCCTGGGTTGTAATCTATAAATCGTAACACCCTGGGTTGTAATCGATAAACCGTAATACCCTGGGTTGGAATCGATAAATCGTAATACCCTGGGTTGGAATCGATAAATCGTAATACCCTGGGTTGTAATCTATAAATCGTAATACCCTGGGTTTGAATCGATAAATCGTAATACCCAAAATTTGGATGGGGTTAAAAATGGGAGTATCCCGTGAAAATCCCATTTTAGTGATCAGAATAACCAATCTGATTAAACTAAAAACTAAACAAAAGATATTAAACATAAAGTCACATAAACATTAAATGGATTTCAATAAGTTGTAGGTGCACCATGTTGAGGGAGTATATAACATGTAGGTGCACCATGTTGAGAGAGTATATAACATGCAGGTGCACCATGTTGAGGGAGTATTGTAAAACTGTTTGAGTAGAGAGTTTCTGTTAACCACTTTTTTATAAAATTCAGAAACTATTTGATAAGACCTGACATGGCCAGGTGGGTTAAGGCGTTTGACTCGTAATCTAAAGGTCGCGGATTCGAATCCCCATCTCACCAAACGTGCTCGTCCCTTCGACCGTGGAGGTATTATAATGTGATGGTCAATCCCACTATTCGTTGATAAAAGAGTAGCCCAACAGTTGGCGATGGATAGTGATGACTTCCCTCTAGTCTCATACTGCTAAATTAGGGTCGGCTAGCGCAGGTAGCTCTTGAGTAACTTTGCGTGAAATTCAAAATAAACAGACAAATTATTTGATAATTGTATCTTTGATAGGTTAACTATCGCTAACAATGTTAATATGGTTAACAGGGGTATACAGTTACGACAGAAAGTGTTCGTACCCCTGCATCTCGAGTAGTTTTTTGATCATAACTAATAGACGTATAATATATTATAAATATTATATTAACACACATCTACGTAAATTTGTATGTAAATTAAACGACAAATAAACTGTTTATAAACAAATAACTAAATAAGAGGTGCAGAAAGTGTTCGTACATTTCAGAACGTGTATAAAAACTGATATTCCCGTAAAAATTTTATTTAGTTTGGTGAATAAACTACATTATACCATTCCAAAACTAGACAATCGGTTCATACTTATTGGAATTTAGCCAGCAAAAAATGTACTTCCGGCAATTTAGCGCCGTATCCTTCATTATTTGCTTGGTCATCATGGCGAACAGGAAACAACTGTCCAGTGATTTAAAAACCCGAATTATTGTAAAATACAAGTCTCGTGTGTCTCTTTCTGGTATTGCTACACAACTTAATGTGCCGAAATCTACTGTTCAAAGCATAATTGCCAAGTTTTAGCTCACAGGATCAACTGCTAACCTCCCTCGTTCTGGACGTCCCACTAACATTCTAGAGAGAACCAAGAGGAAGGTTCTCAGAGAAGTTAGTAGGAACCCTCGTTTAACACGTAACGACATATAGAAACTGGTAAGGGAAACTGGGGTTGAAGTAAGCACCTCTACAGTTACGAACATGTTACGCTCTTCTGGGTTCAAAGCATGCCCTCCTCGTAGAACTCCATATTTAAAGCCTGTTCATTTAGAAGCAAGATTGAGGTATGCAAGAAAGCATGTAGATAAACCATTTACCTATTGGAAGAGTATTCTTTAGTCAGACGATACTAAAATCGAGCTTTTCAGCCACAATGATGTTCGCTATATTTTCCGTAAGAAGGGGTAACGAAATCTTCCAAAGAACACCATCCCTACAGTTAAACACGGAGGTGGCTCGATCATGCTAAGGGGTTCCTTCAACTCTTCTGGTGTAGGCAGTCTTCACAGCGTCAACGGAATCATGAAAAAAGAAGAGTACGTTGATATATTAGGCACTTATATCAAGAATGATGCTCGGAACTTGCGGCTTGAGCGTCGTTGGATCTTCCAGCACGACAATGACCCTAAGCTCACATCGAAATATGTGCAATCCTGGTTGCAGAAAAACCATATAAGCGTTTTGGAGTGGTCATCGCAGTCAACCGATCTCAACTCAATTGAAAACGTTTGGCAAGAGTTGAAGACCAGGGCTCATCAGCGTCACCCGAAAATCTTGCAAGACTTGGAGGCATTCTGTAAAGAAGAATGGAAGAAAATACCAGTCGAGTACTGTCAAACGATCACGATCATGAGAGCTATGAGGAGAGATTGCGTCAAGTAATTCATCTGAAAGGCTGCACAACTGACCATTAATGTGGACGCACGAACATTTTTTTGCCCTCCTATGTTTGGTTATTTGTTTATAAACAGTTTATTTGTCGTTTAATTTACATAAAATTTATGTAGATGTGTGTTATTAATATATTTATAATACAGTATGCTTTTATTATCCTAATCATGATACTTTTAAGTTATGAGGAAAAAAATACTCACGACGTAGGGGTACGAACACTTTTTGTCGAAACTGTCTGTGGGTAAACGGTAAGCTTCTCATAGCTGTATTTTATAAAATCTTGAGTTTATTAAAAAGAAATTCTGACATGTTACATACTACAATGTGCAGCAACAGGTCTTATAGACGTCTTATTTATAAATAAACACAGTGGTATCTGGTTTACATGGTTCAGTGCTATCTGCTTTACCAAATTATTCTGAAAGAAAGAAAAGCGTGACAGGTCTTTCCACCATATTGACCAATGACCGATATGGTCCATCAGGACGGCGGAGATCCGTAGATCCTAGACGAATGACCGATATGGTCCATCAGGGCGGCGGGAATCCGTAGATCCTAGATCAACGACCGATATGGCCCATCAGGGCGGCGGGGATCTGTAGATCCTATGTCAATTTTTGATGTGGGGGAAAACGGGATGACTCCAGGAAAACCCACTTTTACCAGTTGGCACCAATGATGCCAGGTAGCGCCTGTGTGGCCAACGTGAAGAGGACTGTTTGTTTGTTTGTTTGTTTGTTTTAATTTCGCGCAAAGTTGCAGGAGGGCTATCTGCGCTAGCCGTCCCTAATTTAGCAATGTAAGACTAGAGGGAAGATAGCTAGTCATCACCACCCACCGCCAACTGTTGGGCTACTCTTTTACCAACGTATAATGGGATTGACAGTGACATTATAACGCCCCCATGGCATGTTTGATGTGACGGGGATTCGAACCTGTGACCTTCTGATTACGAGTCAAACGTCTTAACCCATCTGGCCATGTGAAGAGGAAGGAAGGGTATACAGTTCAAACTTTCTTTTTGAAATTTCTAACAATAACTCAGTTCTTGAGGCGGGGTTTGGGATAAATGGTGCATCGAACCGACTTTTCTTTTATGCGATCAATGGTAAGAGGTTGATTATTACTGAACATGACGTTTGGCTGTGCTGAGCTACTGGGCGTGAAGAGAGAATGTGAGGATAGAAATGGATTTAGCTGTGCTAGGATGTTGTTGCTGGTCGGTTGTTGAAGGTTGGGCGTAAAGGGATTTTGTCGTCCAGGTAGCTTTTCTGTAAGATCTGGTTTGAATAACTTCTGGACGTTGGTTACTGTTGATGAGTCAACAGTTGGGAGCGCGTCCGTCTGTGTAGACTGGTTGGAAACAGACGTTGGTTTATAGGTTGAAGTCCATATCACAGGAAAAGTGGCTCAAGAAGGTGGGTTGATGTTAGGGCTATGAAGAGAGGTTGAATGATTGGGACGCTAAGATAGTTGTTTTCGGTGATGTGGTTCAGCTGAAAAGTGGAACAGCTGATACGTGACTCTGATTCAGGAGAGACATGACTAACGTTCGAGAAGTTATAACTGTTTTAATGAAGTGTGTGGGTAAACTTGTTATACATTCGATGAACAACATGAGTTTAGTAAGATAAAATGATCCTATAGAATGACGTATGTTATATTATATGTGCAAGAGAAGGCCTTATAGACTGTTCTTGTGTATACTATATGTGCGAGAGAGGGCCTTATAGACTGTTCTTGTGTATATTCTACATGCAAGAGAAGGCCTTATAACTGTTCTTGTGTATATTATATGTGCGAGAGAGGGCCTTATAGACTGTTCTTGTGTATACTATATGTGCAAGAGAAGGCCTCATAGACTGTTCTTGTGTATATTATATGTGCAAGAGAAGGCCTTATACACTGTTCTTGTGTATATTATACATGCAAGAGAAGGCCTCATAGACTGTTCTTGTGCATATTATACATGCAAGAGAAGGCCTCATAGACTGTTCTTGTGTATATTATATGTGCGAGAGAGGGCCTTATACACTGTTCTTGTGTATATTATACATGCAAGAGAAGGCCTCATAGACTGTTCTTGTGCATATTATGTGTGCGAGAGAGGGCCTTATGGACTTTTATATGCAAAAACGGCTCGTTTGGGTTGAGAAAATATTTTACATAGAAGAGCGAACAACGTTTCGACCTTCTTCGGTCATCGTCAGGTTCACAAAGAAAGATGTAACTGACCGGAAGCTGACCACATGTTTGAAAGGGGTTGTGTAACTGTTTGTCGAAATGTAGAGGGCGGTATTAGATGTTTGAATAAAAATTTTATTTATTTTATTATATTAATATAGGTATAAAGGCGTTCCTTTATATTGGTTTATTTTGGGTTTAAGTTGTTGTATAAGTAAGGCTTCTTTAATTTTGCGTTTGTTTATGTTTGTTTCTTTATTTAGTATTTGAGTGTTTTCTATGGTTATGTTGTGTTTATTTGACTTGCAGTGTTCGAAAACGTGTGAAGGTGACTTTTTATGTTCTTTGAATCTGGTTTCCATTTTTCTATTTGTTTCTCCAATATAGAAGTCGTGGCAGTTATCACATTGTATTTTATAAATAATGTTGGCGTGGTGTTTGTCAGTGTGGTTTTTACATAGTATAGACCTCAGTTTTGTGCCTGGTTTTTGAATAAATTTGGTATTAACTGGAATGTCATATTTTGTTACTAATTTTTGCCAAATGTTGGTTATTTGTTTGCTGATGTCAGGAATATATGGTATACAGCAGTATATGGTTTCGTGGTGTTTTGATTCGTGAGATATATTTACTTTAGTTGGTTGATTTCGCTTTCTGTCTAGGTGTGTGCGTATAATGTTTTCTGCGGTTTGTGGAGGAAACTTATTGATGTTAATGAAGTATTGTTTTATTTTGTCTAATTCATCGTTAATTTTATCTGGTGAGCATAGTTTTATGTCTGTGTTTATTTGGTTTCTTAGTATGTTGAGTTTTTGTTTTGTTTCATGTGCTGGGTCCCAAGGAATGTATAGTCCAGTATGGGTGATTTTTCGGTGGATTTCTGTTTTGAATTGTGTGTCAGTTTTTGTAATTTTGAGGTTAAGAAATGATATTTGATTGCTTTCTTCCTGTTCATATGTGAAGTTAATGTTGGGATGTATAGAGTTAATGTGATTGAAAAAATTAAGTATGTGTTCTGTAGATTTGAATCCCGCAACCGTGTCATCTACATATCTGTACCAGTATAGTGGTGGATGTAATGCTATGTTACTTGCTTGTGTTTCAACTTGTGTCATAAAAATATTGGCTAGATCTGGTGATAGTGGGTTGCCCATGCTTAGGCCATTTGTTTGTATATAGTTTTGGTTGTTGAACATGAAGTTTGTCTTTATCGTGGTGAATTCTATGAGGGTTGCTAACTGGTTACTGGGAATTTCTATAGTTGGGTTAGGGTCTCGGATATAGAGTTCTAAGGCTATCTTGCAGGCTTCAGTGGTTGGAACTTCTGTAAAGAGGGATATAACATCGAACCTGGCCATTAAGGCTTTATGATTAAGTTGATTTAGATTAGACTTGAAATTAAAAGAGTCTTTGATGAATGAGCTGGCTGATGTTACATATTTGGAGAATGCCCATGCTATATATTTACCAAGATTGTAATTAAACGATTCATATGTGGACATTATTGGTCGTAATGGACAATCTGGTTTATGAGGTTTGGGGATGCCGTATATTTGCGGTGTGCGTGAGTCGGTTTTACGTAGGTAGGAATAAAGTGTTTGTGAAATTGTGTTGGCTTTTTTCATTTGTAGTGGTAATTTGTTCAGTTGCGTCTCGTGTGTCTTTGTTGGATTTGTGTGTATTGGTTTAAATTTGTTCGTGTCTAATAGGATGTTATTCATTTTTTGGATGTATTCATTCGTGTTCATTATGACTATAGCGTTACCTTTATCTGCTTTTAGAATTTTTATGTTTTTGTCTTGTTTTAGGTTTTTAATGGAATTAATGTCTCTTTTTGTAAGGTTGTTTTTTAGTTTTCTGTTTTGTGAAATTATATTGATGGTTTTGTGAGAAAATTCTTTGAAAAAATCGTTTAAAATGTTGTTTTTAAGTGTTTCTGGAAAATATAAATTTGTAATTTTACCTGGGAAGTTTGGTTGTTGGCCCGGCATGGCCTAGCGCGTAAGGCGCGCGACTCGTAATCCGAGGGTCGCGGGTTCGCGCCCGCGTCGCGCTGAACATGCTCGCCCTCCTAGCCGTGGGGGTGTATAATGTGACGGTCAATCCCACTATTCGTTGGTAAAGAGTAGCCCAAGAGTTGGCGGTGGGTGGTGATGACTAGCTGCCTTCCCTCTAGTCTTACACTGCTAAATTAGGGACGGCTAGCACAGATAGCCCTCGAGTAGCTTTGTGCAAAATTTCCAAACAAACAAACAAAAGTTTGGCTGTTGGATGTCAATAAAATTATCTGAGTTGTCTTCTTTCTGTTGGTTGTTTTTGGTTGTTTCCTTGTTGTTGTTCTCTGTAGAAAGTATCACAAGTCTCCTGGCTAGATCTTCTAAACATGTTTTGATTTCTATGGTTGGGATGTACCTAGGTGTTATTGCGAAGTTGAGTCCTTTGTTAAATAGATGTATCTCGTCTGTGTTTAATTGTCGGTCGGATCTGTTAATTATGAGGTTAGTCAACGATTTGTCATGTTGATGTCTTTTTTGTTGTTTGCATCTTAATTTTTCTAGTTTTTGTTGTGGCAGATCTTTTTGTCTCTGTCGTTCTTAGTATTGATTTGGTTTATGTTTCGTTGTATAAGTCCGTAAATCTTTGGTTTAATGCAGCATGCCAGTTGATGGTCTGGGTTCCTTTTTTGTTTTTGTAAGTCATGTAGTTCTTTGTATTTTGTGTTCAACATGGCTTTAAGTAGTTTTTTCTGTGAATTTTGGATAATGTTTGTGTATGTATTAAATTTTTTTGAAACTTTTACCTTTACAAAATTAGGGGTTAGTTGTTCTTGTGTATACTATATGTGCAAGATAAGGGCTCATAGACTGTTCTTGTGTATATAATATGTGCAAGAGAAGGCCTCATAGACTGTTCTTGTGTATATTATATGTGCAAGAGAAGGCCTCATAGACTGTTCTTGTGTATATTATACGTGCAAGAGAAGGCCTCATAGACTGTTCTTGTGTATATTATATGTGCAAGAGAAGGCCTCATAGACTGTTCTTGTGTATATTATATGTGCAAGAGAAGGCCTCATAGACTGTTCTTGTTTATATTATATGTGCCAGAGAAGGCCTCATATACTGTTCCTGTGTATATTATATGTGCAAGAGAGGGCCTCATAGACTGTTCTTGTGTATATTATATGAATGATTTCCTTAAAGTTCAATATCTATACATTAAATTTAAGGATAGGGTTATATATCTATACTAATTAATACGTTTGTATTATTCAGATAGACAATGTGTGGAACTGTCTGAGAAATAAACATGTAGCTCAGTTTGTTATCCAGTTTAACACTTTCACCAAGTAATGGTTGATTTAATATTTTAACTAGAAAAACTAGCTAGTTTTGTAGTATCTCATGGTCTGTTTTACAAAGCATATATCAAAATACCAGAATGAGTATGTTTAGTTAGAACCTGTGATCTTCAGGTTGCGAAATCCGGTTTCTAGTTGTAATAAATACCTTTCAGCAGTGGGGGCGTTATAAGTGACGGCCAGTTGTCCTATTCGCTAATGAAGAGTACCCTATGAGTTGGCACTAGGTGGTGATGACTCGCTGCCTTCCCTTTAACCTTTTACTACTAAAGTAGGGACGGCTGGCGCAGATAACCCTCGTTTAGCTTTGTACGAAATTCAAAACAAAAAATAAAGCAGAATCTCTGCCGAAAGTCTGTTGTTTTTAAAACGCATTGACTTCAGAATTAGGATAACATGGACAAGGTTTTATCAAAGCAATTTTTAAAAGTAAATTTTGCGATTATATTAGGTTATATGTGTCTAACAATCACAATTTCAATTAGCAGGTACATTGATTCGTAATTTTCAGCATTTTTATTGACTTTGTTATGCTGGATTGTCAAATATGTACTATTCTGAGTTATTTTAATATCCAGTTACATTATCAATATTTTCCTCAGACGTTTTCAACCGTTAAGTATTGTTGTTATAAGAGTAGAAGATACAGCAAACGATAATCACTGCTGTGATTCTAGGCCTATAAAACAGCAATAAACGCTGTTAGAATGAAAAATATAACTAAATATTATATTCAACAATAAATTTATATTCACGTTGAATCTTAATTTATATCAGTGATGTTTTAAGTAACAATTCAAATTTTGTGTAATACCGGGTATAGCTACGAAACTAATAGAAATACGTTATGTTATAAATACTAGTCTAAATATCTATGGAAAATTTGGGGTAAGATAACGTCTCGTTTATCGTGGCATTTAGTTAAAAAATATAACTTTATCACTGATAATTTCAATGTCCATATTAAAGAAAAACAAACTAAAATCAACAAACGTTCCCTGGCTATTAAAATTTTCATGAAATGATTCGTACTCTAACATTAGGGTTAAAGGACAGTGAAAATTAGTACCAATACTTGCCCAAAGGTGGGAGTAGTGTGTAAATATGTAAGATAATATTTCCACGAACATTGTAAACATGAAAATATTTAATACCTTTGATTATGTATTATTTTATTACAAACACGTAACTCGTACTGAAACACTTTTTATTTGGCGTCTACGTAGACACCTTTTACACTTTTATTTGTTAAATACGAATATAGAAAGCAGGGCCAGATGGGTTAAAGCGTTCGACTGAGGTTCGAATCCCCGACCCCGTCGCACCAAACAAGATCGCCCTCTCAGCCGCAGGGGCGTTATAATGTGACGGTCAATCCCACTATTCTTTGGTAAAAAGTAGCCCAAGAGTTGGCGGTGGATGGTATTGACAAGCTGCCTTCCCTTTAGTCTTACACTGCTAAATTAGGGACGGCTAGCGCAGATAGCCATCGAGTAGCTTTGCGCGAAATTCAAAAACAAACAAACAGAAAATATGTTCATACATTGACCGTGTTCTATAATAAGAGTGATTGATGTTCAAAATTCACTTCCCCAGTCTTTATTAAAAAACAAACAGGTCCATATTTACAGCTGAATACCATTTCACGCCAGAAATCCAATAAATATGACGAATGAAAAATAACATTAAAAAGGTTTTTTTTAGGCTGTCACAGACATGTCCTCCCCTAAATCTACGGCCATACAATGCTAAGATCCGGGAATTTATTCTCTATCATGGACACAGCTGATAGTCCGATTAGTTTTGCTCTAGAAACGGAATAAACAAAGATATAGACAATTTTAAGTGGACCCATGTATGACAAAGACACATGTCCAATTTGTTCAAAATAAATTACAATTTAAAAAAAATCCTAATTTTCCTAGATCCACAGTAACGTATCAATACTGATGTAGTGTTGTACGATATATTACAAATAATGTTAACTCTTTTATGCTGGTTATATTTTTCCCGATATTATAACTGGTATTCGGAATAATATAAGTGTGTGTTATATTATAGTAAAAATATTAATTAATTATCTTACTTTAAAATAACCATTTTTTTATTTCCTGCATCTTTTCTGTGAATGAGCAATAGGTGTAAAATCTGGGGCTCGATACCTCGCGATAGAAAGTGTGAAACTAGGCCACTGTGTAGCTTTGCACTACGAAAACAACTATTCATTTCAGTAACTTGAATAGCAGTTTCTAAGTAGTGCCATCTATTATCCATATATAAGTAGAAGATTTGTCTTGTCTGGAATACTTGTAATTTTGTTGTCTTTTTTTAAAGTTTTGTGCTTAATTCAAAAACAAGCAAAAAAGAATCCACTAAAGCCCAAGAACTGACTAGCTACCCTCCATATAGTTTGTTTTCGTTTGGTTTTTGAATTTCGAGCAGATCTACACGAGGGCTATCTGCGCTAGCAGTTCCTAATTTCGCAGTGTACGACTAGAGGGAATTAAGTAATCATCACCACTCACTCCCCACTCTTGGGCTACTCTTTTACCAACGAATAGGGGGATTGATTGACTCATATAACGTCCCCACGACTGATAAGAGAAACATATTTGGTATGACGGGGATTCGAACCCGCGACCCTTAGATTACTAGTCGAGAACCTTAACTACCTACCTGACCATGCCAGAGCTTCTATAGTCTGTCAGTTCATAATTAGAGATGGTCAGCTCACTTTTGTGTAACTTTACGCGAGTATCAAAAACTACCAAGCGTAAAAGAACAAGCTTTTAGGATAAAAGAAACTATTTAGTAAATAATTACAATCTAGTTTTGTTGAGTAAGTATGCAAGTATTAAAATGTGATAGAAAAAAGTTTGATTTCTGTTTCTCTTATCAACGTAACGTCTTAAATATGATCTTACATTCGGCAAAATTAAAATATCACATTATATGAGACACTTGTACGCATGCGCAGTAAAAATTCTTTGGAACGAAAACAATTTAAGGCTAACAAGAAATTGGATATAAAAAATTAACAATTACATTTTATTGTTTAAAAAATAATATTTAACAAGTATTCTAGTTGTAGTCGTAACATTAGTTTTGTGTAATAATATAGCACTTTATACAAATTTTTATCACTTGTATGTTTTTATTTATTTAATTCTCAACGTTTCTGTTAGGCTTAGTTATTGTATACTAGCTGATGATGCCAGATAAGCCTGGTGAAACGCTCTGAATTACAAAACAACAACAACAAAAGTTTTTACTATGCACAACAGATAAAAACTTGTGTGAAATGTAAAAAAAAACGTTCTTCCTAATATCTAACTAACGTAACAACTGGATCTTTGCCTGGCTTGAAGATGTATTATAGATTTAATTAGTACTGTTTCTAAATGACGGTTACGTGGTGTTATTGAATACATTTTTGGACGTCTCATTTTTTTTCTTCAACAAATCCTGTACTTGAAATGGATTTTCACGTGAAGTGAGTGTTTTGAACTCCTGCTGGGAAACCAATTGGCTTCTGTCCAAACATCAGTTTGTGAACTTCGTTTGTTCACTGTAGAATCAAGCAGACGTGTTGTGTATAAAGTTCCAGAATGGAATGCTAACCAACATATAAGACCCTAACAGGCTTCTAATTATTTTTCAGAAAATTACAGACTGGATTTGAACAAAGGCTATTACAGTGTTAGTTTTTCTCTTCAATTTTAGTTGTTAACAGGAAATGAGAGAAAGAATGAAAAATATATTATGACAAAATCTTCTATCTATCTATTGCTATTAAAACAAAACAGCTGTGAACTTCTAATGCCTTCATACACCTTGTATAGGGTGGAACTGACAGCTTATTTTCGCTTGAATACAGTTGCTGTTGAAGTTACGTATGGAGGTTTTTGTAGGTAGGGATACTTACAAATAAACCCAGCTACTCACTTCATCCAGAAAATGTTCAATACTGAGAAATGAAATGGTTTTGTTTGTCAAATTTATGTTCAAACGTATTCATTTTTATATATATTGTATTTCCCATGTCTATAATCTGATTTTCTTATGAATACTGTCACAAATAAAATTCATTGCGTGATGACAGGAAGTCATTATTTTCTTGAAAAGGCTTAGATCACTTGTGACGTTAAGTCGTTAAAGTGTGTAAACCTATGTTCGTTACCGACAGTTTTTACTTTATTTCAAGCATTCTCCCTAATTTCTGTCTTTCCTCATTCTGTGGTTGGACTGCTAAATTGAGAGTTTATAACACAAAAATTCCAAGTTCCATCACCGCTGTTGATAGAAGGCAGATAAACCACTGAAAAGCTTTGTTTGGGACTAAGCTATACAATGGGCTAGATACATTCTGCTTCTCACAGGTATCGAAATCCAGTTTCTAAGGTTGTAAACCAGCAGACATGCCGCTGTGCTAGTGGGTAATTTGAAAAACATTTCCCTTAAACAAACAAGCGAACAACTATTATCGGTTTGTATTTTTGTAGCGTTATGATGGTACGTTGAGAAAAGTTAAAAAAAACAAACAGAACCAAACAAAAAAGTTTCCTTTGCGAATGTTCACCGAAAATGCTTGAATTTTAAACTGTCACTTATCTATAATTTTGTATTGAATTTTCAAAAATTTAAGTATTATTTTGAAAGAGAAATTTATGTTTACAAATATATATATATATACAACTGCTATTACACGTCTACAACTTGAGTTAATACAGATAAATTATACATTTTTTTTTCTGATACGCTGTGTATAGTTGATGGTCTTCTCTAGAGATGGCGCAAAAGTGCTCTAAATTTTCTTTGTTTACTATCCTTTGTATATGACACAGGTTATCATTTAAACTCGTGTTAATGTACAAACGATGCTAAGACATTTTATTAGTGCGGCTTCCATATGGATACTTATATGTTTATCAGTGCACTCCCCAAGTATTCAATGAATACTTACGTATGACTTCCTATCGTTCAATGAATGTTGACAGATTTTCTGTCTTTATTTTCCAATGATTCTTACACAACTGCTTCTATTTTTATTTTACAAGGATCTTTATTTTGTGCTGAATGATGATAATTTGAATGTCATTTTAACATTCATCCTTAAAACTCATCCACTGAACAGAAATAGTGTGAACATAAGAGTCAATTTACCATAAGTTATCAATACCACAAGATATTGTAAACATCACATAGGAAATGTAATCACGTCAAACCTAAAAGTTAGGCCCATTAAAGACCGGGCATGGCTAGGTGGTTAAGGCACTCGACTCGTAATCTGAGGGTCGTGGGTTCGAATCCCCGTTTCGTCCTTTCAACCGTGGTGGCGTTATAAGTTACGGTAAATCCCACTATTCGTTAGCAAAAAAGTAGCACAAGAGTTGGCGGTGGGTGTTGATTACTAGCTGACTTTCCTCTAGTCTTACACTATTAAATTAGGGACGGCTAGCACAGATAGCCCTCGTGCAGCTTTGAGCGTAACTAACCAAACGTTTTAATTCGTGATAGTTATGCTCAAAGTCTTAAATTACACTGTGTAACACAAATTTTGTTCCTGGATAGTATGTGTTATTTCTTAACTGCTTGTGATGTAAAAGTACAGAAAACTTTGCTTTTGTGACCTAGATAATGATATTTAGAATTTAACCTATTTTCTATGTAAAAACGAGCAAATTTGTACATTTTCATTTACATAAGATCTGAATAAAACAACCTATGAATCAAGATTTACATGTACTAATACTAATGTTGTACAAAAATGTTTAGAAGTGAGTACTTTTTGAGATTTGTGACTGTAATGTAAATCATTCACGTATCAGCCCCCAAATATAGTATCCCATCATGTTTTAATTATACGCTCCCAGATCACAAAGTTTGATGAAATCTTTTCCATTTACATTTTGAAATAACTGTCCACAAACAAGAAATAGTAAAAATTTTGTTACATAGTGTTATCAGACTTGACACTTAATCTCGCGTGTTACATAACATGGTGATCAGATCAGAGAAAGCTCGCGTGTTGCATAACATGGTGATCAGATCAGAGTAAGCTCGCGTGTTGCATAACATGGTGATCAGATCAGAGTAAGCTCGCGTGCTGCATAACATGGTGATCAGAGTAAGCTCGCGTGTTGTATAACATGGTGATCAGATCAGAGTAAGCTCGCGTGTTACATAACATGGTGGTCAGATCAGAGTAAGCTCGCGTGTTACATAACATGGTGATCAGATCAGAGTAAGCTCGCGTGTTGCATAATATGGTGATCAGATCAGAGTAAGCTTGCATGTTGCATAATAATATGGTGATCAGATCAGAGTAAGCTCGCGTGTTACATAACATGGTGATCAGATCAGAGTAAGCTCGCGTGTTGCATAACATGGCGATCAGATCAGAGTAAGCTCGCGTGTTACATAACATGGTGATCAGATCAGAGTAAGCTCGCGTGTTACATAACATGGTGATCAGATCAGAGTAAGCTCGCGTGTTACATAACATGGTGATCAGATCAGAGTGTCAAATATTGAAATTTTCTTTTTTGGTAATGCAAGATTTCATATCCAGCTTATCGAAAATTATTTGAAATATTAAAAACGTGTACTAGAGATAGTTGTTAAGTGGGTCAGTTTCCAAGGTAACAAACATTTCAGTACAAGTGATGTCGAGAAACCCACTTGTTGAGAAATTTATATGCAAAAACGGCTCGTTTGGGTTGAGAAAATATTTTACATAGAAGAGCGAACAACGTTTCGACCTTCTTCGGTCATCGTCAGGTTCACAAAGAAAGAGGTAACTGACCGGAAGATGACCACATGTTTGAAAGGGGTTGTGTAACTGTGTGTCGAAATGTAGAGGGCGGTATTAGATGTTTGAATATATAATTTTATTTATTTTATGATATCAATATAGGTATAAAGGCGTTCCTATATATTGGTTTATTTTGGGATTAAGTTGTTGTATAAGTAAGGCTTCTTTAATTTTGCGTTTGTTTATGTTTGTTTCTTTATTTAGTATTTGAGAGTTTTCTATGGTTATGTTTTCGAACACTGCAAGTCAAATAAACACAACATCTATACATATATACTGTATCATCACACATTCCACAACAATCTACTTTTGACACATACACACTTCTGAAGATCTATACATATATATTGTATCATCACACATTCCACCACAATCTACTTTTGACACAGACAAATGTCTGAAGATCTATACATATATACTGTATTATCACACATTCCACAACAATCTACTTTTGACACAGACAAATGTCTTAAAATCTATACATATATACTGTATCATCACACATTCCATCACAATCTACTTTTGACACAGACAAATATCTTAAGATCTATACATATATACTGTATTGTCACACATTCCATCACAATCTACTTTTGACACAGACAAATATCTTAAGATCTATACATATATACTGTATTGTCACACATTCCATCACAATCTACTTTTGACACAGACAAATATCTTAAGATCTATACATATATACTGTATTGTCACACATTCCACCACAATCTACTTTTGACACAGACAAATATCTTAAGATCTATACATATATACTGTATCATCACACATTCCATCACAATCTACTTTTGACACAGACAAATGTCTTAAGATCTATACATATATACTGTATTGTCAAACATTCCATCACAATCTACTTTTGACACAGAGAAATGTCTTAAGATCTATACATATATACTGTATCATCACACATTCCACCACAATCTACTTTTGACACAGAAAAATGTCTTAAAATCTATACATATATACTGTATTGTCACACATTCCACCACAATCTACTTTTGACACAGAGAAATGTCTTAAGATCTATACATATATACTGTAGATTGTGTAGTGGAATGTGTGATAATACACTATATATGTATAGATCTTCAGACATTTGTCTGTGTCAAAAGTAGATTGAATTTTGTGGAAAGCTACATGAGGGCTATCTGCGCTAGCCGTCCGTAATTTAGCAGTGTAAGACTAGAGGGAAGGCAGCTAGTCATCACCACCCACCATCAACTCTTTTACCAACAAATAGTGGATTTTATCGCACCTTATAGCGCTACCACGGCTGAAAGTTGAGCATGGTTGGTGCGTTAGGGGATGCGAACCCGCGACGCTCAGATTACGAGTCGCGCGCCTTAACACGATTGGCCATGCTGGGCCCTCTCCTCGAGCTTAGAACTTTAGAAACCCACATTGGGCACAGCATACATAGCCTTTTGTGTAGCTTTGTGCTTAACTTTGAACAAATTTAATATAATTATTATTCTTTAATTAATTGTCATGGAAATAAAGAAAAGTTTGTGACCGAATTATTTAAAAATATAATATAATATAATATAATATAATATAATATAATATAATATAATATAATATAATATAATATAATATAATATAATATAATATAATATATGTTATTATTGTAATGGAATCGAACGTGGTACAAAGAGCTTATCCCACAAGGAAAAATGTTTCCGACATATAATATGTTTGTGTTCTGATATGCCTAATGCACGTGTCCCTCGATAATCCACGTCACACAGTTCTTTTCTTTCTCTACGAAATGTAAATTACACTAAAAGACTAAAATAATCAAATATATTCATTAAACGACTCTTAATAAAGCTTCTTTTCACTTCGTTTCTGATCAGAGACGAGACATAGCACTTATATGGGAACCGAGAAACTCAAGATGTAATGTTGTTACACTAAACTTGTATGTTGGTATATGAAACACAGTTTAATGTGTGATAAATTAAAAACGAGACTTTTAAAGACCGTAACAAGGAAATATCCTTGTTAAATATAAGAAAGGTAACAATTTTTTCGCAAAACTAAGGAGATAAGGCGAGGCATTCTCCTAAAGAAAGCAAAATTAAAATGATGAAAAGTCGTAAAAACACTAGCGTTAAATATATAATATTCGTGCATTAGGGTTTTAAGGCCCTCCATTACGCACGTGCATTTCTACATTTCTACGTCAGTTAATCTCAGAAGCAGGTCGTTAAAAGTTTCATTCTACCGATTTCTCAACTGATGTGTTATAAAGTTTTGAGATTTGATTTAATTATCGTGGCACATCTTAAGAGATACAGTTTTCCACCACTGGATGTTGAAATATATTCTTGTTTAATAAACAGATCCTGAGAAGAAAATATTAAATTTTCCCGATGATTCCTTTAAATGTATTTTTTACTTAAAAAAAAAATTCTAAGCAATTTTTGTGCAGAACAAAATCAAATTCCTCAAAACATACAAACCCAACAACAAACACTTACTCAGATGGAGTACATTTTGTCTCATCTTGAAAGTCACAGATCTGGAAACAGAGTTCAAACCCTCGTATTAAATCAATATTATTTCAAATAGTTGTATATTTTAAATATACGTAAGATGTAATATATTTGTTTTATATACGTTTAAGAAGCTTTGGACTTGTCAAGAATCTAACGTAAACACACTGTTTAGTTGTATGTATTACTAGGAGTTGTTAAAATACTGTCTAGTTATATGTATTACTAGGATTTGTTATAATACTGTCTAGTTATATGTATTATTAGGAGTTGTTATAATACTGTCCTGTTATGTATATTACTAGAATTTGTTCTAATACTGTCTAGTTATATGTATTACTGGGATTTGTTATAATACTGTCCTGTTATGTGTATTACTAGGATTTGTTCTAATACTGTCTAGTTATATGTATTACAAGGATTTGTTATAATACTGTCATGTTATGTGTATCACTAGGATTTGTTATAATACTGTCTAGTTATATGTATTGCTAGGATTTGTTATAATACTGTCTAGTTATATGTATTACTAGGAGTTGTTATAATACTGTCCTGTTATGTATATTACTAGAATTTGTTCTAATACTGTCTAGTTATATGTATTACTGGGATTTGTTATAATACTGTCCTGTTATGTGTATTACTAGGATTTGTTCTAATACTGTCTAGTTATATGTATTACAAGGATTTGTTATAATACTGTCATGTTATGTGTATCACTAGGATTTGTTATAATACTGTCTAGTTATATGTATTACTAGGATTTGTTATAATACTGTCTAGTTATATGTATTTCTAGGAGTTGTTCTAATACTGTCTAGTTATATGTATTACTGGGATTTGTTATAATACTGTCCTGTTATGTGTATTACTAGGATTTGTTCTAATACTGTCTAGTTATATGTATTACAAGGATTTGTTATAATACTGTCATGTTATGTGTATCACTAGGATTTGTTATAATACTGTCTAGTTATATGTATTACTAGGATTTGTTATAATACTGTCTAGTTATATGTATTTCTAGGAGTTGTTATAATACTGTCTAGTTATATGTATTACTAGGATTTGTTATAATACTGTCTAGTTATATGTATTACTAGGAGTTGTTATAATACTGTCTAGTTATATGTATTACTAGGAGTTGTTATAATACTGTCCTGTTATGTGTATTACTAGGATTTGTTCTAATACTGTCTAGTTATATGTATTACTAGGATTTGTTATAATACTGTCTAGTTATATGTATTACTAGGATTTGTTATGATACTGTCTAGTTATATGTATTACTAGGAGTTGTTATAATACTGTCTCGTTATGTGTATTACTAGGATTTGTTATAATACTGTCTAGTAATATGTATTACTAGGATTTGTTATAATACTTTCTAGTCATATGTATCACTAGGATTTGTTATAATACTGTCTTGTTATGTGTATTACTAGGAGTTGTTATAATACTGTCTAGTTATATGTATTATTAAGATTTGTTATAATACTGTCTTGTTATATGTATTACTAGGATTTGTTATAATACTGTCTTGTTATGTGTATTGCTAGGAGTTGTTATAATACTGTCTAGTTATATGTATTACTAAGATTTGTTGTAATACTGTCTTGTTATGTGTATTACAAGGATTTGTTATAATACTGACATGTTATGTGTATTACTAGGAGTTGTTATAATACTGTCTTGTTATGTGTATTACTAGGAGTTGTTATAATACTGTCTTGTTATGTGTATTACTAGGAGTTGTTATAATACTGTCTTGTTATGTGTATTACTAGGAGTTGTTATAATACTGTCTAGTTATATGTATTACTAGATTTGTTCAAATACTGTCTAGTTATATGTACTATCAGGATTTGTTGTAATACATCTGGTGATATGTATTATAGGGTTTATGAATATTATGTGATTTGTGGTAACGCTATGTAACTTAATTACATATTATAACGATTTTTAAAGTTGTAATTCACAGTTTATTTAATGTATAAGGGCAATTTTACCTTCCAGGACAAAGTTAAGATGATGAATAGAATCCATTGAATATCTTTAACCTAAGTAACTTCAAATTATATTCTCTCTAATTATGTATAAGAGATCTTGTGTAACAAGCTTTTCGTAGCGTCTTGATGTATCGCAACATTTCATCTGTAAGGAACCTACATGTACTGTGTAATCTGAAGGCCTAACCAAGTTTGGCTTTGTTGAATAACAACGTAAAAGGCCTGAAAGGGTTTGGTTTTGAAGGACAACAACTTGAATACAAGTGTAAGGTAAACAACAAATATCGCTCAGTAGAGAGTGATTTGATTGTTTGTTTGAATTTCGCTCAGAGCTACAGGAGAGCTATCTGCGCTAGCCATTCCTAATTTAGCAGTGTAAGACTAGAGGGAAGGCAGCTGGTCATTATCACTCACCGCCAACTCTTTGACTACTCCTTCATTAAAAAACCGTAGCAAGTGATCCAAAGCACCAGACGTTAAGAGTACAAAGACAAGTATAATTAGGCTTAGATATTTAACTCTTAACTGACGTTCACGATTTTTTTAACGTAGGTTATGCAGTTAATTATCACCAATATCACAGTAATTAATAATAATATCTAATAAGCAAATATTATTAAAAGCCTTGTGAAACAAATTATTGATTGCATTTCAAAAAACATATTGTAGCGGAACCTATAACTTGGAAACTTTATATTAAACTTTAAGCCTGCTTAGTCAAACCATAAAATCTCACAAGTTTAGGACGAAAATCTAGAATTCCTTCATTATATGTAGTAGAAGGTCCATTGATACGTTTAAAAGCACCCTGAACTACAAACATAAACATCTATTATATACAGCAGTTAGATCACTGCATTTCCGAATTTACTCCGTTTGCTGGATAACTCCGTAAACGATAAAAGTACAAACTCAAATTACAAAGTGCTGAGCTGTAAAAACTAACAGGAAACTCAAATAAGAAAAAAAAACGAAAGCAAAATTAAAGAAGTATAATAATAACAGTTATTGAAACGATAAACTTGTAAAATCTAAAAAAACAAAAACGTGTACTTTTTACTGTACTGTCTGAAATCACAGGATAACTTGAGAAGAGAATTATTATAAAATAGTTACCATTGAATGCACTAGATGGCAAACCTTGCCTGAGTGTTAACAGCTTAGTATATATAAATATATGTTATAAAAACCTGTTTATATGAAAACTGTACGTAACTAATAAATGTGCAGTAATATTTTTTAAGTTATGTTTATTCAGTTTCGACAAATAATTCTCAGGATAATTCTATGCTAGAGTTTGACAGAAAATACCTTACAAATTTATCTCTATCTGAACGAATCATCATTATTTCTTATTCTGTTAGATGTACGTTTTCTGTGATATACATATTTCGTATAGATCATTAAATAATATTTAACATAGAAAGACATATATTATTTTCAGAATATTTTAGAAGAAAAGAAGAACAAGATAAAAGCTTACGATTGCCGAATGGTGTCGTCACATCTTCCTGGTATTCTGTTCTTTAAAGACATATGGAGTCTGCTGAACGTTCATCTACTAACACAAAGCTCTATTTAAATGTTAATGAAAAACTAGAACGTAGCTGTCAGTGTAAGAAGAAAGAAATGCGCTTAATGATTTATTTCTGTTTACTCATCCCTGAGGACAGATGGAGACAATCCTTTGACTCTGATGAGGTTGGAAGATGGCTTTATAGACGTTATAGAGTTGGACTGAAAGTGACAGTTATTACCCGTTTGAATACGACAGTAGAAATTATTTGTTAAGCTGTGGATACTTAAAAATAAACCTGGTCGGTTAAGTGCTTCGTTATGCAGCAATGTCACGTGAAAATCGAACTTTTGGTCGCAATCAAAATGAAAAGAAGCGGTGAGAATTCACTACACAAAAAGAAGTAGTGAGAATTCACTACACAAAAAAAGCAGTGAGAATTCACTACACAAAAAGAAGCAGTGAGAATTCACTACACAAAATGAAATAATGAGAATTCACTACACAAAAAGAAGCAGTGAGAATTCACTACACAAAAAAGCAGTGAGAATTCACTGGACAAAAAGAAGTAGTGATAATTCACTAGACAAAAAGAAGTAGTGAGAATTCACAACACAAAAAGAAGTAGCAAGAATTCACTACACAAAAAGAAGTAATGAGAATTCACTACACAAAAAGAAGTAGTGAGAATTCAATACACAAAAAGAAGTAGTGAGAATTCAATACACAAAAAGAAGCAGTGAGAATTCACTACACAAAATGAAGCAGTGAGAATTCACTACACAAAAAGAAGCAGTGAGAATTCACTACACAAAAAAGCAGTGAGAATTCACAACACAAAAAGAAATAGTGAGAATTCACAACACAAAAAGAAGTAGTGAGAATTCACTACACAAGCACGTTTTCTTTCTAAAGACATAAACGTTTCTTGACGTTTAATATCAATACTCTCTGTGGTAGTGACTGTTTAGCAGCTAAGTGACTTTTGTATTTACGATGGAAAAATTTAAGTAATAAATCGCAAACGACATGATAACTTAAACAGAGTAGAATTCGATTGATAACTACGGTTAATAGATACATATAATTAAAGGATTTAATTATAGAAGCCGTTTTAGTCGTGTATTTACTGTTTAACCTCACTAAATAACATCGTACACTGTAAAACTATTAATCAATCTTCGTTTGGAATATCGTGATTTTGTGTCACAAGTTAATTTCAATAAGGAATAGCATAATTTAATGTGTCAAAAACCAAACTCTGTCAAAAATATAGGACGGCCTATTGTATCACTAATCATTCTTGGCAAATAATACCACTAATGTATTTACCACAGGTTAATTTTGGTTAGGAATAGTACACTTTAATGTGTCACAAGCCAATGCTTTAAAAAAAAACAACTTACTTTGTCACAAGGCAATCTTACGTAAGTATAGCCCTGTGTCATAATAATGATCACTGATACCATAGTCACTGTGTCACACTTTGTGTTACTAGGAACCTTCAAACACATAGAAGACGACACTTTGTGTTACCAGCAACTTTTAAACACGTAGGATACGTCACTTTGTATATTAATAACAAAAAATAGCACGTGAAACACGTCACTTTGTATTACTGACAACATTTAAACACGTTGGACACAACAATTTGTTTTACTAGCAACCTTCAAACATATAGGACATGCCACTTTGTGTTAACAGCAAACAAAAACTCGTAGCATATGCTTTAACATGTCAACACTGAACGTAATTATTATATATATGTATTCTTAACAGATGACCTGAACGTAATCATTATATATATATATATACATTCCTAACGGATGACGGATTTCGTTATTGTTATTAAGTGAGCCTGTTTCCTTTTCTCCTATTCTTTGTAATTCGCTAGGTTCGGAGACTAGAAACACATTTATTTCTTGATATAACAGTTTTTATTGTAGGTAAATGATTATGATAATTTATAAAGTAGGTGCCAGAGGACATTTTCGTACGTTTTGCAAAAAGAATATAATCAACCATTAACAGCAAAGATAAGAGCTCAACAGAGTGTCTCTCTTGTTCTTTAAGTTTGGTTCCGAGGGTATTAGAAATAACAACAGAATGAGAGAAAGTTCTGTCAAAGGACAGAGATACAGCAGTATTAGATACAACTGAGACACAGAAAACTTGTCACCACTGCCCTATTCATTAGTAGAAAACGTCAAATTGTTTACCATTGACAATTTGAGTTATTCCTTAGCGAGAGAATTATCCACCGCCAAAGGAAATTAACAGTAACAATCAAAAAAAGAGTTCTTTAAACTGAATGTATTAGTATTAGAAGTTGGACAATAAGACGAAATAAGTCTTAAAACTGAATATATTAACATTAGAAGTTAGACAATAAGACGAAATAAGTCTTAAAACTAAATATATTAACATTAGAAGTTGGACAATAAGACGAAATAAGTCTTAAAACTGAATGTATTAGCATTAGAAGTTGGACAATAAGACGAAATAAGTCTTAAAACTGAATGTATTAGCATTAGAAGTTGGACAATAAGACGAAATAAGTTTTAAAATTGAATGTATTAGCATTAGAAGTTGGACAATAAGACGAAATAAGTCTTAAAATTGGCCATAGAAATAGAAGACAGGCAGAAGAGATGTAGATGACTTCTGTGTGATTATATTAAAAATAGAAATAAAAAGTAAATTAAGACATGTAACTCAGGAAACTGAATAAAAACCTACTTCTAAAAGCTCAGATGACTACGTTGAACAGATTTAAAGTTAATCAGACAACACGTGTAAATAAAACAGAAAATCATGTGGTTGGAAAATTGTTAAGACGTTTATGTCTAAGAGAGAAATGAACCAACGCGTAAGATATGGAGACAAAAGTAAATAGGATACACACTAATGAAAGAAACTCAAGTGAACACATGCACGTGCCTATGAAGGCAGTCGATAACCTTGGAAAAAGAAGCAATTAAATTTATGAATGAAATATTTAGTGTTATACATAGAGCATCTGTTTAAATGGTATTTTAGCAGAAATATATTAAAGCGTGGATGTAATTAGCTGTGAATCAGTTAGGTTTAGACTCTTTAAGTTCAAATGAATACAGATTAGAGAGACCAATAATAAAGTTAATTAACATAAAAGACAATAGCCTTTACAGTTGATTTAACCCTAATGAGTTAAATCTTTAACCATGCCTGAAGGTAGCAGTAGACGAAATATTACTAGCGCTAACTGAGAAAACCCATCTCGCAGTTTTACGAATGACAGTTACATAAACTCTCGACGTATTTTTTTTCAAAACTTATAATCAAAATAGACAATACTGAAAATTAAAGAAATGAACCATTTTAATGTCGTTTTCAGTCAAATAAGTTATGAAACTTAGTGAAGTTGGTACCAGATCTGTACATTATATCAGTTTAAGTTCTCATGAAAGCAAGTCGACATTAAGAAGGTTTCAATGGGAACATTGGAGGGATAATATAATCCGTAAATGTACAGTATAATATAAGGTGGCACTTAATTAACTTCATTAAAGTTCAAGTTATGGAAGTCGATCAAATGCTGTATCGGTTAATGTATTCGTTCTTCGTCAGTTTTACTAGCAGTCAACATGAAATGAAATAAATCCTCGATGCAATATTTATAACTAGAAGATCACTGTACTCTAATTTAACATTGTTCATTTAAGATTAAGTAATAATAACAAAATTTTCTCAATGGGACTGCTATGGAAATGCGTAACAATGGACAGACACTGCGCTAAGAAAAAAATGCGAGATTTGTGAAAAGTATTTACTCATGGATAATAAAAAATAACATATATTTTACACTTAATAATATTATATTAGTTGCAGAATGTATTTGTAGGTTTATTAGCAGAATGATATTTAAAATAGTATGCCTACTCTTAAACCATGCGTATTTGCAATCTCTGGTTATTAGATATCCCTACTTATTGGTTTCAAGTCAGTATGAAAAGTGTGATATAATGTTTATGTTACAATCCATGTAAGGCTCTTCTTGTCCTCTTATAGTTCTAATAACCAGATGAATCATCTATCCAAGCCAGTGCCTCATATTCAAGGTAAAATAACGTCCTGTTTTAAACTGAGTAGTTAAGTTAAATATAATGACCGTGTTTTGGTCAGTGGAGAGTTGGTTTTGATTATGTTTGGTTTAACTGAAGACGTAAAATTAAGGGCTAGATTTTTTGATTCAACAATGTGTGTCTTTCTTATAGCAAAGCCACATTAGGCTGTTTGCTGTGTCCTCCGAGGGGAATCGAACCCCTGATTTTAGCGTTGTAAATTCGAATTATTACCCCTGTCCCAGCGGGGGAACCTCAACAATGCATAATTCGTTCTACCTTTAAGTTGGTTTAGGTTTGGCAGAAATGTTGATTTAGAGTCTGTTTTGTTGAGTTATGTGGGAGACATAATAATGAGGAAGTTGGGTTCCTACATTCAACAATGCACAATTCGTTCTACGTTTAGGTTGGTTTAGGTTTGGCAAAAATGTTGATTTACAGTCTGTTTTGCTGAGTTATGTGGGAGACATAATAATGAGGAATTTGAGTTCCTAGATTCAACAATGCACAATTAGTAGTATTTCAGTTGAAAAAGAGTTGATTTTTTTTTTTTCTGGTCATTTCTAGCACTATATATCGGCAGACATACTACTGTGTCACCTGGGGGACGTTGAAAATTACCTATTCTGTTTTATAAACCAACCTTGTTAAACGTATTGTCTTTACTGTTTTATATTGTTTGTTTTATAAACCAACATTGTTAAACGTATTGTCTTTACTGTTTTATATTGTTTGTTTTATAAACCAACCTTGTTAAACGTATTGTGTTTACTGTTTTATATTGTTTGTTTTATAAACCAACCTTGTTAAACGTATTGTTTTTACTGTTTTATAAATCAACCTTGTTAAACGTATTGTCTTTACTGTTTTATATTGTCTGTTTTATAAACCAACTTTGTTAAACGTATTGTCTTTACTGTTTTATATTGTCGGTTTTATGAACCAACCTTGTTAAACGTATTGTCTTTACTGTTTTATATTGTCTGTTTGGAGACATTGTTTCTTAGGTCTCATTTGTTTGGATGGGGGTATCTCTATTCACTTCTTCAACCTTCGTTACATCACTTCACCATTAGGGTCTTCTCACCTTCACTTGGCTTGGCATGGTCAAATGGCTGGAGCACTAGACTCACAATATGTGGGTCGTCGATTCGAATCTCCGTCACATCAAACATGCTCACCCTTTCAATCATGGGGATGTTATATTATTACAGTAAGTCCCACTATTCGTTAGTAAACGAGTAGCCCAAGAATTGGCGGTTGGTGGTGATGATTAGATACCTTCCCTCTAGCCTTACGCTGTTAAATTATGGATAACTAGCGCAGATAGCCCTCGTGCAGCTTTGCGCGAAATTCAAAATCAAACAAACATCTTCATTCACTTGCAAACTATATTTTTTCATTCGTCCTGTTATTGTGGAATAAAACGTATTTAATGAATAAATTTTGTATTCCGAAAATTATTTAATTTCCAAGTCTAATTTCAACGAAGGTTCAGTTTAATCGACACTTTGACCAGTGGGCCTTACTGGGTTATACCATTTGTCATCAGTAACGCCGCACACAAGTTAACTAAAGATAGATAAGTTGGACGTATATCATAGTGTAAAGTATCAAATATATTGTTAGTGTGAACGTGCTTTGTAGTCACATGAAAAGTGAAGGAGACTTTTCATTGTTGGTCAGTTACTTCACATGTTGCTTGTCAGACACCAAAAATGTCCATCTTTTGTTATTCATTAACAAGATCAACTTGTAACGCAGTAAAGTGTGTTATTTTTCAGGAAGGCTGGACTGGACAAGGTAAGGTCTGATGTTCCTTCCAAAAGTGGCATTAACACAAGGTCTGATGTTCCTTCCAAAAGTGGCATGTAACACAAGGTCTGATGTTCTTTCCAAAAGTGGCATTAACACAAGGTCTGATGTTCCTTCCAAAAGTGGCATTAACACAAGGTCTGATGTTCCTTCCAAACGTGGCATGTAACACAAGGTCTGATGTTCCTTCCAAAAGTGGCATTAACACAAGGTCTGATGTTCCTTCCAAAAGTGGCATGTAACACAAGGTCTGATGTTCCTTCCAAAAGTGGCATGTGACACAGTAGGGCGTTCTAATATTTAACAAAGTTTCTTTGTAACAAAACAAATGTACTATTCCTTACCAAAGCTAGCCTGTGACACAATAGAGCATTCTACTGTTTAATAAAATTAGCTCGTAACAGAGTTAATATACTATTCCTCACCAAAACTGGCTTGTGGCACAGTAGGGCGTTCCATAGTAAAAAGATTGTCTAATAATACTATAAGGTGTCATATTGTTTACAAAAATTTGTCTTGTGACACAATAAACTTACTATTTCCTTCCAAGATTTGTTAGTTGCAGAGGAAGATATGCTAATATCATGTGACACACTAGACGTGCTAATGTCATGTGACACACTAAACGTGCTAGCTCCTGCAGTGATTATGTAACTACGGATCACATCCTACTGTTATTTGTCAAAATGTCGCGCGACATCATACCTGTGATGTTTCTTATTTAATCGGATTATTTCCTAAAACCGAAAGCATGGTGTGTTCGTTCCCTAAGTGTGACACAGTAAAACTATGCGACACATTAATAAAGATTTAGCATGTTGATGAACCTTTTCTTTAAATTTTGGTATCAAACCGAGAGACAAAAGAACTAAAAGCCGGTTTAGATCTGACAATATCGTACTGAAACCTGTATAGATCCGGAAACATCGTAATATGATCCGATAAACAAAAATATGATATAGTTTATTGTCAGTTTTATTTTGATATTCGATCTTATCAAGTACTGGTTACCAGGTTATGTTTCTTTGTCCAAGGAATTATAAATCTTGAGCTGCATAGATTAATTTATTTTTACTAGAACTTAGCTAGCAACTAACATGATACAAAATGTAACAACAAATACTTTGTTGTTGTTACTGAACAAAAAGCTACACAAAGGGCTATTTGTGTTTTATAGCAGCATAAGTCCGCAGACGTGCCACTGTGCTACTAGATAGCAGGCATTTTGTAATGATAAACACTAATTATGTCTCGAATGATGGGCTTCCTGCTAGCAATGATATAAATATATAAACTTTAAAACTCTATTGTTTGTTTATAACTAAGTGCAGTGGGCTAAAAGTGCTATGAAACTCGACTTCTAGCGTTATAAGCCCGCAGAATTGGAAGAGGCCACATTCGACACACCCCACTAAGTATGTGTTTGATACGCTACTGTAGTTTTGGCGTAGCGTTACTTGGTTTTACATAAGTTCTTTCAGGCCAAGAAAATACATTCAAATAAGATATCCAACACAAATGTTTCCTGAACGTTAAAATGTTACACACACCAAGGACTTGCAAAATTTAGGTTCCTACCAACACTGGTTTCCTTCTTACATTAGATTCGTGGTTTTAATTATGGATAACGGAACGAAGTTATTTATGTATCTTAGCAACAAAAGAAGGCGCAGACGATTGCCCTTTGACTACTTTTGACAGGGGACCGTTAATATATTACGGTTTAGCTTCATGGACGTTTTTATAGGGAACTATTTATCATATTGATAGTGACCATTGACAATACAACGAATTCGCTGGAGTAAATAATTTTTAACTCCAATACGTGCACGTGCCACATATTTTACACAATTGATAGTTGACGATACCTGGTACGGTGGGGTTCTTTCACCATAAATAAGGAAACATTTCACTTGCATTACATATTAAGGCTTACAAAATACACAACTTATACAAACATTGTAGATAAGAAATGTTCTGTTTTGCTATTCTATTAAAGCTGCTCGTATAACACAAGCCTTTATAAGATATTTACCCACTGTTATTCTCAGGTGATGTCTGATATATAACACATAATTTATTTTAAAAAAAAGGTTCTGGTAATTGTACACCGAAATTTATATCCAGTAGTTTATTTTTCACAGGAGAAAATGCAGTAGTAAACCCGAAATTCCATGAATATTATATAACGCAATATCACACGTTTTACTTGTAAATTTATTTATAGAGGAATGCTCCCCAAAACACATTGCGTTACACACCTTTATTTTAGGAAGTTTTTCAGCTCTCCATTTGATTTTATCATAACAGTAAATACCTAACCCTGACGTAAACAAACTGGGAAGAGATTATTTTTTTTGTCAGCATTTTCGTTTTTGGGTATTAAATGTAAAAAATTAATAATGACAACAATCCAACGATTCCATTCCCTGGAGTTTTGTAGTTATGGTAACGGTACCCTGAACATGATCAAAGCTCGCAGCTACGCTCTGACTCATTTTTAAAAAGAACAAAATGGTCTCTACGTATCTTACGTTAAGAAAACATGTTTCGTATCGTTGTTGTTTAGTGATGGATTAAGTGTTTTATACGCTGGCATATTGTATAAAAACAGTAGGCTCATGAATACGTTACATCTCCAAGAATAAAGTGATGTAAGTATATTACAATTATTACTGTTACGATAGGGTTAACAGTTTATATGAAGAAGTTAAATCAATGGGTCAGTAACGTCTAACACGCTCAAGCGTTTACCAAGTGTACTGTGTGTGTGTGTTTTTCTTATAGCAAAGCCACATCGGGCTATCTGCTGAGCCCAGTGAGAGGAATCGAACCCCAAATGTTAGAGTTGTAAACCACTGTACTAGCGGGTCGCCGGCTATCTGCTGAGCCCAGTGAGAGGAATCGAACCCCAAATGTTAGAGTTGTAAACCACTGTACTAGCGGGTCGCCGGCTATCTGCTGAGCCCAGTGAGAGGAATCGAACCCCAAATGTTAGAGTTGTAAACCACTGTACTAGCGGGTCGCCGGCTATCTACTGAGCCCAGTGAGAGGAATCGAACCCCAAATGTTAGAGTTGTAAACCACTGTACTAGCCAGATGTACTGAAAATTTACTCCCACATTTTGCGTTAAATAATTAATATAAAACATTCCTTTTTACTTAAGTAAGAACGTCTTATAAACGTCATGATGAACAAACGCTGCATGCCCCCCAGTAGCTCAGCGATATGTCTGTAGACGTACAACGCTAAAAACTGGGTTTCGATACACGTGGTGGGCAGAGCACAGATAGCCCATTGTGTAGCTTTGTGCTTAATTGGTTTGGTTTGGTTTTGGAATTACGCACAAAGCTACTCGAGGGCTATCTGTCCTAGCCGTCCCTAATTTAGCAGTGTAAGACTAGAGGGAAGGCAGCTAGTCATCACCACCCACCGCCAACTCTTGGGTTACTCTTTCACCAACGAATAGTAGGATTGACCGTCACATTATAACGCCCCCACGGCTGGGAAAGCGAGCATGTTTGGCGCGACGCGGGCGCGAACCCGCAACCCTTAGATTACGAGACGCACGCCTTACCCGATTGGCCATGCCAGGCCGCATGCTTAATTCAAAACAACAAGAAACGTTTCATTTTTTTCTTAGATTCGCCGGCCCGGCATGGTCAAGTGGTTTAGGTACTCGATTCGTAATCCAAGGGTCGCGGGTTCGAATCTCCGTCCCATTAAACATGCTCGCTCTTTCAGCCGTGGGGGCGTTATAATGTGACGGTCATTCCAGCTATTCGTTGGTTAAAGAGTAGCCCAGGAGTTGGCGGGGGGTAGTGATGACTAACTGCCTTCCCTCTTACACTGCTAAATACGGCTAGCGTAGATAGCCCTCGAGTAGCTTTGTGCGAAATTCAAAACAAACCAAACCTTATATTCGACTGTTACTTTTGAGCTTAGTTAGGTTGGTGAGATCTTGTTAAAGTAACCTTGAAATGAGACTTTATTTCAGACCATCAGAGAAAATTCACATTGATCTATTTGCTGTGTCCACTGCGGGGGACTCAAACCCTGGACTTTAGCGTAATAAGTCCATAGCTTTACGATCGCCCACTGAGGTGGAAACATTTGTGAGCAAATAAAAACGAGCAAAATCGTTTGAAGCATAACTTATTAATTAATTTTAAGTTCGATTAACGATAAAGAAAGTTGAAATTTCGTGGAAACTGTTTACCAGGCGTGTACGCGAGTGAATCACGTGATATATTAACAAACGTGAAAAAAGAAGAGTTGGAATCCACGGATTATCTGCCTTTTGTAAAAAATCTGTGAACGTTTCAGTTGTTTTCATTGATATATTTTATAAAAAACAATAATTTAATAGATATATAGTGAAGACCCACTCATTGTGAAATGTACCACTCAAACTGGTTAACTTCAGCTCTCCAAGAGACTGGTTTGATAGACACCAACTGTGTTTCTGTTGCAGAAAATAACCATATATAAACTGCAGTACGTATGCATGTATAACACATTCAATGTGTATGTGAAAAACAAGAAGAAACTGTAAAAGAAAGCGGCACCTTTATTACTATTGTTTTACGCGTTTAATAACTTCAATAAAAATTATTGTTGTTCTTACGTTTACTACAAACAATTTCAAGTACCAGGATATAACACAAGTTCCTGTGTTATATTCGACTATCGTTAAATTACATGGAATCATGGTATCCCTGAGAACTATATTTGTCAGTAAATATGGTCACTTATTTGTGTTAATTCAAACTAAACAGTTCACAGAAAAATAAGTTCACAAAAAAAAAAGAGAGAGAGAGATAGAAAACGAAACATTCGTAATATAAGTCTCTGAACCTGTAATAAAAAGTGTTGTCAAACAGAAGCGTAGGTAAGTAGTATAGAAGCAGCCGCTAGATGGCGAGCTTAAAATAAATGATCTTTGTCCTCTCCCTGTTGTTGTTGTTTGGGTATTTGTGTTTGTATACCCGGAAGGGTCAGGTTTTGTTAACCTTTTCCTTCTTCTTCTGCATTGGTATTAGCAACTGTAAAGTGTATTTATAAATGTTACATGAGGGCCAAAGTAACCCGCTCTTACTCAGGCCTCATCAGGGCAATGTCCATGCACTATCTACATATAGACTTGGTGCATATATATCATTTCTCTCAAAAGTTCCATAACAATTTGCATTATTAATAGATAAGCATTAACCATAAAATATTTACATAAATCTCTTTTCAATGTTTATTAGTTAATATCTAAACCAATGTGGAGTCTAGTTTATAGGTGGCCTGTCTGTTTTGAATATATATATTTACTCTGTTTAGGATTTCCTCATCATGTGTACAGTATCTCTTCAGTTCGCTTACTAGTTCGTTTTTTTCTCCAATTTTTGTCAAAATAATTTATTGTACTATGTAGAAGTTTATTTGCTTTTGTTTCTATGTGTGCGTATTTATACATGAATCCTGATGACGTAGTTCTGGGTACTTTATACGTTGTTGTAAGCAGTGTATTTTGTATTGTTTGTAGTTTTGCTTACAGTAGTTTTTTTACTTGTATTTATCCATGCAGGGGCTGCGTAGTCAATTACGGGAGTAATGTATGCTTTATATATTTTTAAGATATTGTCTGCTGTTGCTCTACTGTTGCTACTAGTTAGACATCTAGTAAAGTTTGTTCTTCACCAAAATTTTGTTTTAATATTATTTATGTAGTTTATCTATGTTAATTTAGAGTCGAATGTTAGACCTGAAAAGTTTACAGAAGTAGTAGTCTGAAGCAGTGCTACATTCAAAAAGAACTGAGGTTGTGTTTTATATGTTTAGTTAAATTTCTGAATACCACTAATTGTGTTTATTTTCATTCAACATTTTTGACAACAATCACTTATTATATTTAATTGTGATCGTATATTTGTGGTTGATATTGTTGGTTAAATTACCCTGTAGAGGTATAGAGTTTGGTTTAAATTTCGCGTAAAGCTTCACGAATACAACCAGCGCTAACCGTTCTTAATTTAGCATTAAAATAAAAGATGAAAAGCAGCTAATCATCATCACCCACCGCCAACATTTGGGCTACTATTTTATCAAGAATAGTAGGATATATGTTTTACCTCCTCGGGGGCTGAATGGGGGAGCATATTTGGTGCAACGGGGATTCGAACTCTTGATCCTGAGAGACTACCTTAGTGATATAGTGAGAGGCTACTTTAGTGATATAGTGAGAGGCTACCTTAGTGATAGAGTGAGATGCTACCTTAATGATATAATGAGAAGCTACTTTAGTGATATAGTGAAATGCTACCTTAATGATATAGTGAGACGCTACTTTAGTTATATAGTGAGAGCGTACTTTAGTGATATAGTGAGAGGCTACCTTTTTGATATATTGAGAGGTTACCTTAGTGATATAATGAGAGGTTACCTTAGTGATATAGTTAAAGGCTACTTTTGTGATATAGTGAGAGGCTACCTTAGTGATATTGTGAGAGGCTACCTTATTGATATCGTGAGTGGCTTCTTTAGTGATATAGTGAGATGCTACCTTAATGATATAGTGAGAGGCTACTTTAGTGATATAGTGAGAGCCTACTTTAGTGATATACTTTGAGGCTACATTAGTGATAAAGTAAGAGGCTACCTTAGTGATATAGTGAGAGGCTACATTAATTATATAGTGAGAGGATACCTTAGTGATAGAGTGAGAGGCTTCCTTATTGATCTAGTGAGATGCTACCTTAATGATATAGTGAGAGGCTACTTTAGTTATATGGTGAGAGGCTACTTTAGTGATATAGTGAAATCCTTCTTTAGTGATACAGTGAGAGGCTACTTTAGTGATATAGTGAGAGGCTACTTTAGTGATTTAGTGAGATGCTACCTTAATGATATAGTGAGAGCCTAATTTCGTTATATAGTGAAAGGCTACCGTAGTGATATAGTGAGAGGCTACTTTAGTGATATAGTGAGAGCCTACTTTAGTGATATACTTTGAGGCTACATTAGTGATAAAGTAAGAGGCTACCTTAGTGATATAGTGAGAGGCTACATTAATGATATAGTGAGAGGATACCTTAGTGATAGAGTGAGAGGCTTCCTTATTGATCTAGTGAGATGCTACCTTAATGATATAGTGAGAGGCTACCATAGTGATATTGTTAGAGGCTGTCTTAGTGATATAGTGAGAGGCTACTTTAGTGATATAGTGAGAGGTTACCTGAGTGATATAGTGAGAGGCTACATTAGTGATATAGTGAGAGGCTATCTAAGTGATATAGTGAGAGGGTACTTTAGTGATATAGTGAGAGGCTACATTAGTGTATAGTGAGAGGCTACCCTAGTGATATAGTGAGAGGCTACATTAGTGATATAGTGAGAGACTACTTTAGTGATATAGTGAGAGACTACTTTAGTGATATAGTGAGACGCTACCTTATTGATATCGTGAGTGGCTTCTTTAGTGATATAGTGAGACGCTACCTTAATGATATAGTGAGAAGCTACTTGAGTTATATGGTGAGACGCTACTTTAGTGATATAGTGAGATCTATCTTTAGTGATACAGTGAGAGGCTACTTTAGTGATATAGTGAGAGGCTACTTTAGTGATTTAGTGAGATGCTACCTTAGTGGTATCGTGAGAGGCTACTTTAGTGATATAGTGAGATGCTACCTTAATGATATAGTGAGAAGCTACTTTAGTTATATGGTGAGATGCTACTTTAGTGATATAGTGAGATCCTTCTTTAGTGATACAGTGAAAGGCTGCTTTAGTGACATAGTGAGAGGCTACTTAATGATATAGTGAGATGCTACATTAATCATATAGTGAGAGCCTAATTTCGTTATATAGTGAAAAGCTACCGTAGAGATATAGTGAGAGGCTACTTTAGTGATATCGTGAGAGGCTACTTTAGAGATATAGTGAGATTCTACCTCAATGATATAGTGAGATGCTACCTTAATCATATAGTGAGAGCCTAATTTCGTTATATAGTGAAAGGCTACCTTAGTGATATAGTGAGAGGCTACTTTAGTGATATAGTGAGAGCCTACTTTAGTGATATACTTTGAGGCTAATTTAGTGATACAGTAAGAGGCTACCTTAGTGATATAGTGAGAGGCTACATTAATGATATAGTGAGAGGCTACCTTAGTGATAGAGTGAGAGGCTACTTATTGATATAGTGAGATGCTACCTTAATGATATAGTGAGAAGTTACTTTGGTTATATAGTGAGAGGCTACCTTTGTGATATTGTGAGAGGCTACCTTAGTGATATCGTGAGAGGCTACCTTAATGATATCGTGAGAGGCTACTTTAGTGATATAGTGAGAAGCTACTTTAGTTATATGGTGAGATGCTACTTTAGTGATATAGTGAGATCCTACTTTAGTGATATAGTGAGAGGCTACCTTAGTGATATAGTGAGAGGCTACATTAATGATATAGTGAGAGGCTACCTTAGTGATAGAGTGAGAGGCTTACTTATTGATATAGTGCGAGGCTACATTAATGATATAGTGAGAGGCTACCTTAGTGATAGAGTGAGATGCTACCTTAATGATATAGTGAGAAGCTACTTTAGTGATATAGTGAAATGCTACCTTAATGATATAGTGAGAGGCTACTTTAGTGATATAGTGAGAGGCTACTTTAGTGATATAGTGAGAGGCTACCTTTTTGATATATTGAGAGGTTACCTTAGTGATATAATGAGAGGTTACCTTAGTGATATAGTTAAAGGCTACTTTTGTGATATAGTGAGAGGCTACCTTAGTGATATTGTGAGAGGCTACCTTAGTGATATCGTGAGAGGCTACTTTAGTGATATAGTGAGATGCTACCTTAATGATATAGTGAGAAGCTACTTTAGTTATATGGTGAGAGGCTACTTTAGTGATATAGTGAGATCTTTCTTTAGTGATACAGTGAGAGGCTACTTTAGTGATATAGTGAGAGGCTACTTTAGTGATTTAGTGAGATGCTACCTTAATGATATAGTGAGAGCCTAATTTCGTTATATAGTGAAAGGCTACCTTAGTGATATAGTGAGAGGCTACTTTAGTGATATAGTGAGAGGCTACCTTAGTGATATAGTGAGAGGCTACCTTAGTGATATAGTGAGATGCTACCTTAATGATATAGTGAGAGGCTACCATAGTGATATTGTTAGAGGCTACCTTAGTGATATCGTGAGAGGCTACCTTAATGATATCGTGAGAGGTTACCTGAGTGATATAGTGAGAGGCTACATTAGTGATATAGTGAGAGGCTATCTAAGTGATATAGTGAGAGGGTACTTTAGTGATATAGTGAGAGGCTACCTTAGTGATATAGTGAGAGGCTACCCTAGTGATAGTGATATAGTGAGAGGCTACATTAGTGATATAGTGAGAGAGACAACTTTAATGATATAGTGAGAGGCTACTTTAGTGATATAGTGAGAGGATACTTTAGTGATACAGTGAGAGGCTACCTTAGTGATATAGTGAGAGGCTACATTAATGATATAGTGAGAGGCTACCTTAGTGATAGAGTGAGAGGCTTCCTTATTGATATAGTGAGATGCTACCTTAATGATATAGTGAGAAGCTACTTTGGTTATATAGTGAGAGGCTACCTTAGTGATATAGTGAGAGGCTACCTTAGTGATATCGTGAGAGGCTACTTTAGTGATATAGTGAGATGCTACTTTAGTGATATAGTGAGAAGCTACTTTAGTTATATGGTGAGATGCTACTTTAGTGATATAGTGAGATCCTTCTTTAGTGATACAGTAAGAGGCTACCTTAGTGATATAGTGAGAGGCTACATTAATGATATAGTGAGAGGCTACCTTAGTGATATAGTGAGAGGCTACTTTAGTGATATAGTGAGAGGCTACCTTAGTGATATAGTGAGAGCTACTTTAGTGATATAGTGAGAGGCTACCTTTAGTGATATAGTGAGAAGCTACTTTAGTGATATAGTGAGAGCTACTTTAGTGATATAGTGAGAGGCTACCTTTTTGATATATTGAGAGGCTACCTTAGTGATATAGTGAGAGGCTACCTTAGTGATATAGTGAGAGGCTACTTTAGTGATATAGTGAGAGGCTACCTTAGTGATATAGTGAGAGGCTACCTTAGTGATATAGTGAGAGGCTACTTTAGTGATATAGTGAGATGCTACCTTAATGATATAGTGAGAGGCTACTTTAGTGATATAGTGAGAGGCTACTTTAGTGATATAGTGAGAGGCTACTTTAGTGATATAGTGAGAGGCTACCTTAGTGATATAGTGAGAGGCTACTTTAGTGATATAGTGAGAGGCTACCTTAGTGATATAGTGAGAGGCTACCTTAGTGATATAGTGAGATGCTACCTTAATGATATAGTGAGAGGCTACTTTAGTTATATGGTGAGAGGCTACTTTAGTGATATAGTGAGAGGCTACTTTAGTGATATAGTGAGAGGCTACTTGATATAGTGAGATTAGTGAGGTGAGAGGCTACTTTAGTGATATAGTGAGATGCTACCTTAATGATATAGTGAGAGCCTACTTTAGTTATATAGTGAAAGGCTACCTTAGTGATATAGTGAGAGGCTACTTTAGTGATATAGTGAGAGCCTACTTTAGTGATATAGTGAGAGGCTACTTTAGTGATATAGTGAGAGGCTACCTTAGTGATATAGTGAGAGGCTACCTTAATGATATAGTGAGAGGCTACCTTAGTGATATAGTGAGAGGCTACCTTATTGATATAGTGAGATGCTACCTTAATGATATAGTGAGAGGCTACTTTAGTGATATAGTGAGAGGCTACCTTAGTGATATAGTGAGAGGCTACTTTAGTGATATAGTGAGAGGCTACCTTATTGATATAGTGAGAGGCTACTTTAGTGATATAGTGAGAGGCTATCTAAGTGATATAGTGAGAGGGTACTTTAGTGATATAGTGAGAGGCTACTTTAGTGATATAGTGAGAGGCTACCTTAGTGATATAGTGAGAGGCTACTTTAGTGATATAGTGAGAGGCTACTTTAGTGATATAGTGAGAGGCTACTTTAGTGATATAGTGAGAGGCTACTTTAGTGATATAGTGAGAGGCTACCTTAGTGATATAGTGAGAGGCTACATTAATGATATAGTGAGAGGCTACTTTAGTGATATAGTGAGAGGCTACCTTAGTGATATAGTGAGAGGCTACATTAGTGATATAGTGAGAGGCTACTTTAGTGATATAGTGAGAGACTACCTTAGTGATATAGTGAGAGAGCTACTTTAGTGATATAGTGAGAGGCTACTTTAGTGATATAGTGAGAGGCCTTCTTATAGTGATACAGTGAGAGGCTACTTTAGTGATATAGTGAGAGGCTACTTTAGTGATATAGTGAGATGCTACCTTAATGATATAGTGAGAGCCTACTTTAGTTATATAGTGAGAAGCTACCTTAGTGATATAGTGAGAGGCTACTTTAGTGATATAGTGAGAAGCTACTTTAGTGATATAGTGAGAGAGCTACCTTAATGATATAGTGAGATGCTACCTTAATGATATAGTGAGAGCCTACTTTAGTTATATAGTGAGAGGCTACCTTAGTGATATAGTGAGAGGCTACTTTAGTGATATAGTGAGAGGCTACTTTAGTGATATAGTGAGAGGCTACCTTAGTGATATAGTGAGAGGTTACCTTAGTGATATAGTGAGAGGCTACTTTAGTGATATAGTGAGAGGCTACCTTAATGATATAGTGAGAGGCTACTTTAGTGATATAGTGAGAGCCTACTTTAGTGATATAGTGAGAGGCTACTTTAGTGATATAGTGAGAGGCTACCTTAGTGATATAGTGAGAGGCTACTTTAATGATATAGTGAGAGGCTACCTTAGTGATATAGTGAGAGGCTACTTTAGTGATATAGTGAGATGCTACCTTAATGATATAGTGAGAAGCTACTTTAGTTATATGGTGAGAGGCTACTTTAGTGATATAGTGAGATCCTTCTTTAGTGATACAGTGAGAGGCTACTTTAGTGATATAGTGAGAGGCTACTTTAGTGATTTAGTGAGATGCTACCTTAATGATATAGTGAGAGCCTAATTTCGTTATATAGTGAAAGGCTACCTTAGTGATATAGTGAGAGGCTACTTTAGTGATATAGTGAGAGCCTACTTTAGTGATATACTTTGAGGCTACTTTAGTGATACAGTAAGAGGCTACCTTAGTGATATAGTGAGAGGCTACATTAATGATATAGTGAGAGGCTACCTTAGTGATATAGTGAGAGGCTACCTTAGTGATATAGTGAGAAGCTACTTTAGTGATATAGTGAGAGGCTACCTTAATGATATAGTGAGAAGCTACTTTAGTGATATAGTGAGAGGCTACTTTAGTGATATAGTGAGAGGCTACCTTAGTGATATAGTGAGAGGCTACCTTAAGTGATATAGTGAGAGGCTACTTTAGTGATATAGTGAGAGGCTACCTTAGTGATATAGTGAGAGGCTACCTTAGTGATATAGTGAGATGCTACTTTAGTGATATAGTGAGAGAGCTACTTTAGTGATATAGTGAGAGGCTACTTTAGTGATATAGTGAGAGGCTACTTTAGTGATATAGTGAGAGGCTACTTTAGTGATATAGTGAGATGCTACCTTAATGATATAGTGAGAGGCTACTTTAGTTATATAGTGAGAGGCTACTTTAGTGATATAGTGAGATCCTTCTTTAGTGATACAGTGAGAGGCTACTTTAGTGACATAGTGAGAGGCTACTTTATGATATAGTGAGATGCTACCTTAATGATATAGTGAGAGCCTAATTTCGTTATATAGTGAAAAGCTACCTTAGTGATATAGTGAGAGGCTACTTTAGTGATATAGTGAGAGCCTACTTTAGTGATATAGTGAGAGGCTACCTTAGTGATATAGTGAGAGGCTACCTTAGTGATATAGTGAGAGGCTACTTTAGTGATATAGTGAGAGGCTACCTTAGTGATATAGTGAGAAGGCTACTTTAGTGATATAGTGAGAGCCTACTTTAGTGATATAGTGAGAGGCTACTTTAGTGATATAGTGAGAGGCTACCTTAGTGATATAGTGAGAGGCTACATTAATGATATAGTGAGAGGCTACCTTAGTGATATAGTGAGAGGCTACTTATTGATATAGTGAGATGCTACCTTAATGATATAGTGAGAGGCTACTTTGGTGATATAGTGAGAGGCTACCTTAGTGATATAGTGAGAGGCTACCTTAGTGATATAGTGAGAGGCTACCTTAATGATATAGTGAGAGGCTACTTTAGTGATATAGTGAGAGGCTACTTTAGTGATATAGTGAGAGGCTACTTTAGTGATATAGTGAGAACCTACTTTAGTGATATAGTGAGAGGCTACCTTAGTGATATAGTGAGAGGCTACTTTAATGATATAGTGAGAGGCTACCTTAGTGATATAGTGAGAGGCTACTTTAGTGATATAGTGAGAGGCTACATTAATGATATAGTGAGAGGCTACCTTAGTGATATAGTGAGATGCTACCTTAATGATATAGTGAGAAGCTACTTTAGTGATATAGTGAAATGCTACCTTAATGATATAGTGAGAAGCTACTTTAGTGATATAGTGAGAGCTATACGTACTTTAGTGATATAGTGAGAGGCTACCTTAGTGATATAGTGAGAGGCTACCTTAGTGATATATAGTGAGAGGCTACTTTAGTGATATAGTGAGAGGCTACTTTAGTGATATAGTGAGAGGCTACCTTAGTGATATCGTGAGAGGCTACTTTAGTGATATAGTGAGATGCTACCTTAATGATATAGTGAGAAGCTACTTTAGTTATATGGTGAGAGGCTACTTTAGTGATATAGTGAGATCTTTCTTTAGTGATACAGTGAGAGGCTACTTTAGTGATATAGTGAGAGGCTACTTTAGTGATTTAGTGAGATGCTACCTTAATGATATAGTGAGAGCCTAATTTCGTTATATAGTGAAAGGCTACCTTAGTGATATAGTGAGAGGCTACTTTAGTGATATAGTGAGAGCTACTTTAGTGATATAGTAAGAGGCTACTTTAGTGATATAGTGAGAGAGCTACCTTAGTGATATAGTGAGATGCTACTTTAATGATATAGTGAGAGGCTACCTTTAGTGATATAGTGAGAGGCTACCTTAGTGATATAGTGAGAGAAGCTACTTTAGTGATATAGTGAGGAGGCTACCTTAGTGATATAGTGAGAGGCTACATTAGTGATATAGTGAGAGGCTACTTTAGTGATATAGTGAGAGGCTACTTTAGTGATATAGTGAGAAGCTACTTTAGTGATATAGTGAGAGGCTACCTTAGTGATATAGTGAGAGGCTACTTTAGTGATATAGTGAGAGGCTACTTTAGTGATATAGTGAGAGGCTACTTTAGTGATATAGTGAGAGGCTACTTAGTGATATAGTGAGAGGCTACTTTAGTGATATAGTGAGAGGCTACTTTAGTGATATAGTGAGAGGCTACCTTAATGATATAGTGAGAGGCTACTTTAGTGATATAGTGAGAGGCTACTTTAGTGATATAGTGAGAGGCTACCTTAGTGATATAGTGAGAGGCTACTTTAGTGATATAGTGAGAGGCTACTTTAGTGATATAGTGAGAGGCTACCTTAGTGATATAGTGAGAAGGCTACTTTAGTGATATAGTGAGAGGCTACCTTAGTGATATAGTGATATAGGAGAGGCTACTTTAGTGATATAGTGAGAGGCTACTTTAGTGATATATTGAGAGTCTACTATAGTAATATAGTGAGATGCTACCTTAATGATATAGTGAGAGCCTACTTTAGTGATATAGTGAGAAGCTACTTTGGTTATATAGTGAGAGGCTACTTTAGTGATATAGTGAGAGGCTACTTTAGTGATATAGTGAGAGGCTACCTTAGTGATATAGTGAGAGGCTACTTTAGTGATATAGTGAGAGGCTACTTTAGTGATATAGTGAGATGCTACTTTAGTGATATAGTGAGAGGATACCTTGTGATATAGTGAGAGGCTACATTAATGATATAGTGAGAGGCTACCTTAGTGATATAGTGAGAGGCTACCTTAGTGATATAGTGAGAGGCTACTTTGGTGATATAGTGAGAGGCTACCTTAGTGATATAGTGAGAGGCTACTTTAGTGATATAGTGAGAGGCTACTTTAGTGATATAGTGAGAGGCTACCTTAGTGATATAGTGAGAGGCTACTTTAGTGATATAGTGAGAGGCTACTTTAGTGATATAGTGAGAGGCTACTTTAGTGATATAGTGAGAGCCTACTTTAGTGATATAGTGAGAGGCTACCTTAGTGATATAGTGAGAGGCTACCTTAGTGATATAGTGAGAGGCTACTTTAGTGATATAGTGAGAGGCTACTTTAGTGATATATTAAGAGGCTACTTTAGTGATATAGTGAGAGGCTACCTTAGTGATATAGTGAGAGGCTACCTTAGTGATATAGTGAGAAGCTACTTTAGTGATATAGTGAGAAGCTACTTTAGTGATATAGTGAGAGGCTACCTTAGTGATATAGTGAGAGGCTACCTTAGTGATATAGTGAGAGGCTACTTTAGTGATATAGTGAGATGCTACCTTAATGATATAGTGAGAAGCTACTTTAGTTATATGGTGAGATGCTACTTTAGTGATATAGTGAGATCCTTCTTTAGTGATACAGTGAAAGGCTACCTTAATGATATAGTGAGAGGCTACTTTAGTGATATAGTAAGAGGCTACATTAATGATATAGTGAGAAGCTACCTTAGTGATATCGTGAAGGGCTACCTTAGTGATATCGTGAGAGGCTACTTTAGTGATATAGTGAGATGCTACCTTAGTGATATAGTGAGAGGCTACTTTAGTGATATAGTGAGAGGCTACTTTAGTGATATAGTGAGAGGCTACCTTAGTGATATAGTGAGAGGCTACCTTAATGATATAGTGAGAGGCTACTTTAGTGATATAGTGAGAGGCTACTTTAGTGATATAGTGAGTGAGAGCTACTTTAGTGATATAGTGAGAGGCTACCTTAGTGATATAGTGAGAGGCTACCTTAATGATATAGTGAGAGGCTACTTTAGTGATATAGTGAGAGGCTACTTTAGTGATATAGTGAGAAGCTACTTTAGTGATATAGTGAGAGGCTACATTAATGATATAGTGAGAGGCTACTTTAGTGATATAGTGAGAGGCTACCTTAATGATATAGTGAGAAGCTACTTTAGTTATATGGTGAGAGGCTACCTTAGTGATATAGTGAGATGCTACCTTAATGATATAGTGAGAGGCTACTTTAGTGATATAGTGAGAGGCTACCTTAGTGATATAGTGAGAGGCTACCTTAGTGATATAGTGAGAGGCTACTTTAGTGATATAGTGAGAGGCTACTTTAGTGATATAGTGAGAGGCTACTTTAGTGATATAGTGAGAGGCTACCTTAGTGATATAGTGAGAGGCTACTTTAGTGATATAGTGAGAGGCTACTTTAGTGATATAGTGAGAAGCTACTTTAGTGATATAGTGAGAGGCTACTTTAGTGATATAGTGAGAGGCTACCTTAATGATATAGTGAGAGGCTACCTTAATGATATAGTGAGAGGCTACTTTAGTGATATAGTGAGATGCTACCTTAATGATATAGTGAGAAGCTACTTTAGTGATATAGTGAGAGGCTACCTTAGTGATATAGTGAGAGGCTACTTTAGTGATATAGTGAGCTACTTTGCTACAGAGGCTTAGTGATATAGTGAGAATGCTACCTTAGTGATATAGTGAGAGGCTACTTTAGTGATATAGTGAGAGGCTACCTTAGTGATATAGTGAGAGGCTACCTTAGTGATATAGTGAGGAGAGCTACTTTAGTGATATAGTGAGAGGCTACCTTAGTGATATAGTGAGAGGCTACCTTAGTGATATAGTGAGAGGCTACTTTAGTGATATAGTGAAATGCTACCTTAATGATATAGTGAGAAGCTACTTTAGTGATATAGTGAGAGGCTACTTTAGTGATATAGTGAGAGCGTACTTTAGTGATATAGTGAGAGGCTACTTTAGTGATATAGTGAGGAGGCTACTTTAGTGATATAGTGAGATGCTACCTTAATGATATAGTGAGAGCCTACTTTAATGATATAGTGAGAGGCTACCTTAGTGATATAGTGAGAGGCTACTTTAGTGATATAGTGAGAGGCTACTTTAGTGATATAGTGAGAGGCTACTTTAGTGATATAGTGAGAGGCTACATTAGTGATATAGTGAGAGACTACTTTAGTGATATAGTGAGAGGCTACCTTAGTGATATAGTGAGAGAGCTACTTTAATGATATAGTGAGAGGGTACTTTAGTGATATAGTGAGAGGCTACATTAGTGTATAGTGAGAGCTACCTTAGTGATATAGTGAGAGGCTACATTAGTGATATAGTGAGAGGCTACCTTAGTGATATAGTGAGAGGCTACCTTAGTGATATAGTGAGATGCTACCTTAATGATATAGTGAGAAGCTACTTTGATATAGTGAGAGAGGCTACCTTAGTGATATAGTGAGAGGCTACCTTAGTGATATAGTGAGAGGCTACCTTAGTGATATAGTGAGATGCTACTTTAGTGATATAGTGAGATGCTACCTTAATGATATAGTGAGAAGCTACTTTAGTGGTGAGAGGCTACTTTAGTGATATAGTGAGATCTTTCTTTAGTGATACAGTGAGAGGCTACTTTAGTGATATAGTGAGAGGCTACTTTAGTGATTTAGTGAGATGCTACCTTAATGATATAGTGAGAGCCTAATTTCGTTATATAGTGAAAGGCTACCTTAGTGATATAGTGAGAGGCTACTTTAGTGATATAGTGAGAGGCTACTTTAGTGATATAGTGAGAGGCTACTTTAGTGATATAGTGAGAGGCTACTTTAGTGATATAGTGAGAGGCTACATTAGTGATATAGTGAGAAGCTACTTTAGTGATATGGTGAGAGGCTACTTTAGTGTATAGTGAGAGGCTACTTTAGTGATATAGTGAGAGGCTACTTTAGTGATATAGTGAGAGGCTACTTTAGTGATATAGTGAGATGCTACCTTAATGATATAGTGAGAGCCTACTTTCGTTATATAGTGAGAGGCTACCTTAGTGATATAGTGAGAGGCTACTTTAGTGATATAGTGAGAGCCTACTTTAGTGATATAGTGAGGCTAGCTACTTTATGATATAGTGAGAGGCTACCTTAGTGATATAGTGAGAGGCTACCTTAGTGATATAGTGAGAGGCTACTTTAGTGATATAGTGAGAGGCTACCTTAGTGATATAGTGAGAGGCTATATAGTGAGAGGCTACTTTAGTGATATAGTGAGAGGCTACCTTAGTGATATAGTGAGAGGCTACTTTAGTGATATAGTGAGAGGCTACCTTAGTGATATAGTGAGAGGCTACTTTAGTGATATAGTGAGAGGCTAGTGCTACCTTTAGTGATATAGTGAAAGGCTACCCTAGTGATATAGTGAGAGGCTACTTTAGTGATATAGTGAGAGGCTACTTTAGTGATATAGTGAGAGGCTACTTTAGTGATATAGTGAGAGGCTACTTTAGTGATATAGTGAGAGGCTACTTTAGTGATATAGTGAGAGGCTACTTTAGTGATATAGTGAGAGGCTACCTTAGTGATATAGTGAGAGGCTACTTTAGTGATATAGTGAGAGGCTACCTTAGTGATATAGTCAAAGGTTACCTTACTGATGTAGTGAAAGGCTACTTTAGTGATATAGTGAGAGGCTAGCTAAGTGATATAGTTAGAGGGTACTTTAGTGATATAGTGAGAGGCTACTTTAGTGTATAGTGAGAGTCTACCTTAGTGATATAGTGAGAGGCTACATTAGTGATATAGTGAGAGACTACTTTAGTGATATATTGAGAGTCTACTATAGTAATATAGTGAGATGCTACCTTAATGATATAGTGAGAGCCTACTTTAGTGATATAGTGAGAAGCTTCTTTGGTTATATAGTGAGAGCCTACTTTAGTGATATAGTGAGAGGCTATCTTAGTGATATAGTGAGAGGCTACCTTAGTGATATAGTGAGAGGCCACTTTAGTGATATAGTGAGATTCTACTTTAGTAATATAGAGAGATGCTACATTAATGATATAGTGAGAGGATACCTTGTGATATAGTGAGAGGCTACATTAATGATATAGTGAGAGGCTACCTTAGTGATATCGTGAGAGGCTACCTTAGTGATATCGTGAGAAGCTACTTTGGTTATATGGTCAGAGGCTACCTTATTGATATAGTGAGAGGCTACTTTAGTGATACAGTGAGAGGCTACTTTAGTGATATAGTGAGAGGTTACCTGAGTGATATAGTGAGAGGCTACATTAGTGATATAGTAAGAGGCTATCTATGTGATATAGTGAGAGGGTAGTTTAGTGATATAGTGAGAGCTACTTTAGTGATATAGTGAGGAGGCTACCTTAGTGATATAGTGAGAGGCTACCTTAGTGATATAGTGAGATACTACTTTAGTGATATAGTGAGAGCTACTTTAGTGATATAGTGAGAGGCTACTTTAGTGATATAGTGAGAGGCTACCTTAGTGATATAGTGAGAGGCTACCTTAGTGATATAGTGAGAGGCTACTTTAGTGATATAGTGAGAAGCTACTTTAGTGATATAGTGAGAGGCTACCTTAGTGATATAGTGAGAGGATACCTTAGTGATATAGTGAGAGGCTACTTTAGTGATATAGTGAGATGCTACCTTAATGATATAGTGAGAAGCTACTTTAGTTATATGGTGAGATGCTACTTTAGTGATATAGTGAGATCCTACTTTAGTGATATAGTGAGAGGCTACTTTAGTGATATAGTGAGAGGCTACTTTAGTGATATAGTGAGAGCTACCTTAATGATATAGTGAGGAGCTACCTTAGTGATATAGTGAGGGGCTACCTTAGTGATATCGTGAGAGGCTACTTTAGAGATATAGTGAGATGCTACCTTAATGATATAGTGAGAGGGTACTTTAGTGATATAGTGAGAGCCTACTTTAATGATATAGTGAGAGGCTACCTTAGTGATATAGTGAGAGGCTACCTTATTGATATAGTGAGAGGCTACCTTAGTGATATAGTGAGAGGCTACTTTAGTGATATAGTGAGAGCTACTTTAGTGATATAGTGAGAGGCTACCTTAGTGATATAGTGATAGGCTACCTTAATGATATAGTGAGAAGCTACTTTAGTGATATAGTGAGAGGCTACTTTAGTGATATAGTGAGAAGCTACTTTAGTGATATAGTGAGAGGCTACATTAATGATATCGTGAGAGGCTACTTTAGAGATATAGTGAGATTCTACCTCAATGATATAGTGAGAAGCTACTTTAGTTATGTGGTGAGAGGCTACATTAGTGATATAGTGAGATGCTACCTCAATGATATAGTGAAAGCCTAATTTCGTTGTATAGTGAAAGGTTACCTTACTGCTATAGTGAGAGGCTACCTTAGTGATATAGTGAGAGGCTACTTTAGTGATATAGTGAGAGCCTACTTTAGTGATATACTTTGAGGCTACTTTAGTGATATAGTGAGGAGCTACCTTATATAGTGATATAGTGATATAGTGAGAGGCTACATTAATGATATCGTGAGAGGCTACTTTAGTGATATAGTGAGAAGCTACTTTAGTTATATGGTGAGATGCTACTTTAGTGATACAGTAAAAGTCTACCTTGGTGATATAGTGCGAGGCTACCTTAATGATATAGTGAGAGGCTACCTTAGTGATAGAGTGAGATGCTACCTTAATGATATAGTGAGAAGCTACTTTAGTGATATAGTGAAATGCTACCTTAATGATATAGTGAGAGGGTACTTTAGTGATATAGTGAGAGGCTACATTAGTGTATAGTGAGAATGTACCCTAGTGATATAGTGAGAGGCTACATTAGTGATATAGAGAGAGGTTACCTTAGTGATATAATGAGAGGTTACCTTAGTGATATAGTGAGAGGCTACTTTAGTGATATAGTGAGAGGCTACCTTAGTGATATAGTGAGGCTACCTTAGTGATATAGTGAGAGGCTACCTTAGTGATATAGTGAGAGGCTACTTTAGTGATATAGTGAGGAAGCTACTTTAGTGATATGGTGAGAGGCTACTTTAGTGATATAGTGAGATCCTACTTTAGTGATATAGTGAGAGGCTACCTTAGTGATATAGTGAGAGGCTACTTTAGTGATATAGTGAGAGGCTACCTTAGTGATATAGTGAGAGGCTACCTTAGTGATATAGTGAGAGGCTACTTTAGTGATATAGTGAGAGGCTACTTTAGTGATATAGTGAGATGCTACTTTAATGATATAGTGAGAAGCTACTAGTGATATAGTGATACCTTAGTGATATAGTGAGAGGCTACTTTGGTGATATAGTGAGGAGGCTACTTTAGTGATATAGTGAGAGGCTACCTTTAGTGATATAGTGAGAGGCTACCTTAGTGATATAGTGAGAAGCTACCTTAATGATATAGTGAGAAGCTACTTTAGTGATATAGTGAGAGGCTACCTTAGTGATATAGTGAGAGGCTACCTTAGTGATATAGTGAGAGGCTACTTTAGTGATATAGTGAGATGCTACCTTAATGATATAGTGAGAAGCTACTTTAGTTATATGGTGAGAGGCTACTTTAGTGATATAGTGAGATCCTACTTTAGTGATATAGTGAGGAGGCTACTTTAGTGATATAGTGAGAGGCTACTTTAGTGATTTAGTGAGATGCTACCTTAATGATATAGTGAGAGCCTAATTTCGTTATATAGTGAAAGGCTACCTTAGTGATATAGTGAGAGGCTACTTTAGTGATATAGTGAGAGCTACTTTAGTGATATAGTTTGAGGGCTACTTTAGTGATATAGTGAGAGGCTACTTTAGTGATATAGTGAGAGGCTACCTTAGTGATATAGTGAGAGGCTACCTTAGTGATATAGTGAGGAGTTTACCTTAGTGATATACTGGAAGGCTACTTTAGTGATATAGTGAGAGGCTACTTTAGTGATATAGTGAGAGGCTACCTTAGTGATATAGTGAGAGGCTACTTTAGTGATATAGTGAGAGGCTACTTTAGTGATATAGTGAGAGAGGCTACTTTATAGTGATATAGTGAGAGGCTACTTTAGTGATATAGTGAGAGGCTACCTTAGTGATATAGTGAGAGAGCTACTTTAGTGATATAGTGAGAAGGCTACTTTAGTGATATAGTGAGAGGCTACCTTAGTGATATAGTGAGAGGCTACTTTAGTGATATAGTGAGAGGCTACCTTAATGATATAGTGAGAAGCTACTTTAGTGATATAGTGAGAGGCTACTTTAGTGATATAGTGAGAGGCTACTTTAGTGATATAGTGAGATGCTACTTTAGTGATATAGTGAGAGGCTACTTTAGTGATATAGTGAGAGGCTACCTTAGTGATATAGTGAGAGGCTACTTTAGTGATATAGTGAGAAGCTACCTTAGTGATATAGTGAGAGGCTACCTTAGTGATATAGTGAGAGGCTACTTTAGTGATATAGTGAGAGGCTACTTTAGTGATATAGTGAGAGGCTACTTTAGTGATATAGTGAGGAGGCTACTTTAGTGATATAGTGAGGCTACTTTAGTGAGGCTACCTTAGTGATATAGTGAGAGAGCTACCTTTGAGTGATATAGTGAGAGGCTACTTTAGTGATATAGTGAGAGGCTACTTTAGTGATATAGTGAGAGGCTACCTTAGTGATATAGTGAGGAGGCTACTTTAGTGATATAGTGAGAGGCTACTTTAGTGATATAGTGAGAGGCTACTTTAGTGATATAGTGAGGAGGCTACCTTAGTGATATAGTGAGGAGGCTACCTTAGTGATATAGTGAGAGGCTACTTTAGTGATATAGTGAGAGGCTACCTTAGTGATATAGTGAGAGGCTACTTTAGTGATATAGTGAGAGGCTACCTTAGTGATATAGTGAGAGGCTACTTTAGTGATATAGTGAGAGGCTACCTTAGTGATATAGTGAGAAGCTACCTTAGTGATATAGTGAGAGGCTACTTTAGTGATATAGTGAGAGGCTACTTTAGTGATATAGTGAGAGGCTACTTTAGTGATATAGTGAGAGGCTACTTTAGTGATATAGTGAGAGGCTACTTTAGTGATATAGTGAGAGGCTACCTTAGTGATATAGTGAGAGGCTACTTTAGTGATATAGTGAGAGGCTACTTTAGTGATATAGTGAGAGGCTACTTTAGTGATATAGAGAGGAGATATAGTGAGCTACCTTAGTGATATAGTGAGAGGCTACCTTAGTGATATAGTGAGAGGCTACTTTAGTGATATAGTGAGAGGCTACTTTAGTGATATAGTGAGAGGCTACCTTAGTGATATAGTGAGAGAGGCTACTTTAGTGATATAGTGAGAGGCTACCTTAGTGATATAGTGAGAAGCTACTTTAGTGATATAGTGAGATGCTACTTTAGTGATATAGTGAGAGGCTACTTTAGTGATATAGTGAGAGGCTACTTTAGTGATATAGTGAGAGGCTACTTTAGTGATATAGTGAGATGCTACCTTAATGATATAGTGAGAGCTACTTTAGTTATATAGTGAGAAGCTACTTTAGTGATATAGTGAGAGGCTACTTTAGTGATATAGTGAGATGCTACCTTTGTGATATAGTGAGAGGCTACATTAGTGATATAGTGAGATCCTGATATAGTGAGAGGCTACTTTAGTGATATAGTGAGAGAGCTACCTTAGTGATATAGTGAGAGGCTACCTTAGTGATATAGTGAGAGGCTACTTTAGTGATATAGTGAGAGCTACTTTAGTGATATAGTGAGAGGCTACTTTAGTGATATAGTGAGAGGCTACCTTAGTGATATAGTGAGAGGCTACATTAATGATATAGTGAGAGGCTACCTTAGTGATATAGTGAGAGGCTACCTTAGTGATATAGTGAGAGAGCTACTTTAGTGATATAGTGAGAGGCTACTTTAGTGATATAGTGAGAGGCTACTTTAGTGATATAGTGAGAGGCTACTTTAGTGATATAGTGAGAGGCTACTTTAGTGATATAGTGAGAGGCTACTTTAGTGATATAGTGAGAGGCTACTTTAGTGATATAGTGAGAGGCTACTTTAGTGATATAGTGAGAGGCTACTTTAGTGATATAGTGAGAGGCTACTTTAGTGATATAGTGAGAGGCTACTTTAGTGATATAGTGAGAGTGAGAGGCTACTTTAGTGATATAGTGAGAGGCTACTTTAGTGATATAGTGAGAGGCTACTTTAGTGATATAGTGAGAGGCTACCTTAGTGATATAGTGAGAGGCTACTTTAGTGATATAGTGAGATAGCTACCTTAGTGATATAGTGAGGAGGCTACCTTAGTGATATAGTGAGGAGGCTACTTTAGTGATATAGTGAGAGGCTACTTTAGTGATATAGTGAGAGGCTACTTTAGTGATATAGTGAGATGCTACCTTAATGATATAGTGAGAAGCTACTTTAGTTATATAGTGAGAGAGCTACTTTAGTGATATAGTGAGAGCCTACTTTAGTGATATAGTGAGAGGCTACCTTAGTGATATAGTGAGAGGCTACTTTAGTGATATAGTGAGGAGGCTACTTTAGTGATATAGTGAGAGGCTACCTTAGTGATATAGTGAGGAGGCTACTTTAGTGATATAGTGAGAGGCTACTTTAGTGATATAGTGAGAGGCTACCTTAGTGATATAGTGAGAGGCTACTTTAGTGATATAGTGAGAGGCTACTTTAGTGATATAGTGAGAGGCTACTTTAGTGATATAGTGAGAGGCTACTTTAGTGATATAGTGAGAGGCTACCTTAGTGATATAGTGAGAGGCTACCTTAATGATATAGTGAGAGGCTACTTTAGTGATATAGTGAGAGGCTACCTTAGTGATATAGTGAGAGGCTACCTTAGTGATATATATAGTGAGGAGGCTACTTTAGTGATATAGTGAGATGCTACCTTAATGATATAGTGAGAAGCTACTTTAGTTATATGGTGAGAGGCTACTTTAGTGATATAGTGAGATCCTTCTTTAGTGATACAGTGAGAGGCTACTTTAGTGATATAGTGAGAGGCTACTTTAGTGATATAGTGAGATGCTACCTTAATGATATAGTGAGAGCCTAATTTCGTTATATAGTGAAAGGCTACCTTAGTGATATAGTGAGAGGCTACTTTAGTGATATAGTGAGAGCCTACTTTAGTGATATACTTTGAGGCTACTTTAGTGATATAGTGAGAGGCTACTTTAGTGATATAGTGAGAGGCTACATTAATGATATAGTGAGAGGCTACCTTAGTGATATAGTGAGAGGCTACCTTAGTGATATAGTGAGAGGCTACCTTAGTGATATAGTGAGAGGCTACTTTAGTGATATAGTGAGAGGCTACCTTAGTGATATAGTGAGAGGCTACTTTAGTGATATAGTGAGAGGCTACCTTAGTGATATAGTGAGAGGCTACCTTAGTGATATAGTGAGAGGCTACTTTAGTGATATAGTGAGAGGCTACTTTAGTGATATAGTGAGAGGCTACTTTAGTGATATAGTGAGAGGCTACTTTTGAGTACTTTAGTGATATAGTGAGAAGCTACTTTAGTGATATAGTGAGAGAGGCTACTTTAGTGATATGAGAGGCTATATATAGTGAGAGGCTACCTTAGTGATATAGTGAGAGGCTACCTTAGTGATATAGTGAGAGGCTACCTTAGTGATATAGTGAGAGGCTACTTTAGTGATATAGTGAGAGGCTACTTTAATGATATAGTGAGGCTACTTTAGTGATATAGTGAGAGGCTACTTTAGTGATATAGTGAGAAGCTACTTTAGTGATATAGTGAGAGGCTACTTTAGTGATATAGTGAGAGGCTACCTTAGTGATATAGTGAGAGGCTACTTTAGTGATATAGTGAGAGGCTACCTTAGTGATATAGTGAGAGGCTACTTTAGTGATATAGTGAGGAGGCTACTTTAGTGATATAGTGAGAGGCTACATTAGTGATATAGTGAGAGACTACTTTAGTGATATAGTTAGAGGCTACCTTAATGATATAGTGAGAGGCTACTTTAATGATATAGTTTGAGCTACTTTAGTGATATAGTGAGAGGCTACCTTGTGATATAGTGAGAGGCTACTTTAGTGATATAGTGAGAGAGCTACCTTAGTGATATAGTGAGAGGCTACCTTAGTGATATAGTGAGAGGCTACTTTAGTGATATAGTGATACCTTAGTGATATAGTGAGAGGCTACTTTAGTGATATAGTGAGAGGCTACTTTAGTGATATAGTGAGAGGCTACTTTAGTGATATAGTGAGAGGCTACTTTAGTGATATAGTGAGAGGCTACTTTAGTGATATAGTGATACCTTAATGATGAGAGGCTACTTTAGTGATATAGTGAGAGGCTACTTTAGTGATATAGTGAGAGGCTACCTTAGTGATATAGTGAGAGGCTACTTTAGTGATATAGTGAGAGAGCTACTTTAGTGATATAGTGAGAGGCTACTTTAATGATATAGTGAGAGCTACCTTAGTGATATAGTGAGAGGCTACCTTAGTGATATAGTGAGAGGCTACTTTAGTGATATAGTGAGAGCCTTCTTTAGTGATATAGTGAGAGGCTACCTTAGTGATATAGTGAGAGGCTACTTTAGTGATGATATAGTGAGAGGCTACTTTAGTGATATAGTGAGAGGCTACTTTAGTGATATAGTGAGAGGCTACTTTAGTGATATAGTGAGAGGCTACCTTAGTGATATAGTGAGAGGCTACCTTAGTGATATAGTGAGAGAGCTACCTTAGTGATATAGTGAGGAGGCTACTTTAGTGATATAGTGAGAGGCTACCTTAGTGATATAGTGAGAGGCTACCTTAGTGATATAGTGAGAGAGCTACTTTAGTGATATAGTGAGAGGCTACCTTAGTGATGATATAGTGAGTGAGGCTACTTTAGTGATATAGTGAGATGCTACCTTAATGATATAGTGAGAGCTACTTTAGTGATATAGTGAGAGGCTACTTTAGTGATATAGTGAGATCCTACTTTAGTGATATAGTGAGAGGCTACTTTAGTGATATAGTGAGAGGCTACTTTGATGATATAGTGAGAGGCTACCTTGTGAGTGATATAGTGAGAGCTACTTTAGTGATATAGTGAGAGGCTACCTTAGTGATATAGTGAGAGGCTACTTTAGTGATATAGTGAGAGGCTACTTTAGTGATATAGTGAGATGCTACCTTAGTGATATAGTGAGATGGCTACTTTAGTGATATAGTGAGGAGGCTACTTTAGTGATATAGTGAGAGGCTACTTTAGTGATATAGTGAGGAGATGCTACTTTAGTGATATAGTGAGAGCCTACCTTAGTGATATAGTGAGGAGCTACTTTGGTGATATAGTGAGAGGCTACCTTAGTGATATAGAGGCTACATTAATGATATAGTGAGAGGCTACCTTAGTGATATAGTGAGAGGCTACTTTAGTGATATAGTGAGAGGCTACCTTAGTGATATAGTGAGAGGCTACTTTGGTGATATAGTGAGAGGCTACCTTAGTGATATAGTGAGAGGCTACCTTTAGTGATATAGTGAGGAGGCTACTTTAGTGATATAGTGAGATGCTACTTTAGTGATATAGTGAGAAGCTACTTTAGTGATATGGTGAGATGCTACTTTAGTGATATAGTGAGAGGCTACTTTGAGTGATACCTTAGTGATATAGAGGCTACTTTAATGATATAGTGAGGAGGCTACCTTAATGATATAGTGAGAGGCTACCTTAGTGATATAGTGAGAGGCTACTTTAGTGATATAGTGAGAGGCTACCTTAGTGATATAGTGAGAGGCTACCTTAGTGATATAGTGAGAGGCTACTTTAGTGATATAGTGAGAGGCTACTTTAGTGATATAGTGAGAGGCTACTTTAGTGATATAGTGAGAGCTACTTTAGTGATATAGTGAGAGGCTACCTTAGTGATATAGTGAGAGGCTACTTTAGTGATATAGTGAGAGGCTACCTTAGTGATATAGTGAGAAGCTACTTTAGTGATATAGTGAGAGGCTACCTTAGTGATATAGTGAGAGGCTACCTTAGTGATATAGTGAGAGGCTACTTTAGTGATATAGTGAGAGGCTACTTTAGTGATATAGTGAGAGGCTACTTTAGTGATATAGTGAGAGGCTACTTTAGTGATATAGTGAGAGGCTACTTTAGTGATATAGTGAGAGGCTACCTTAATGATATAGTGAGAGGCTACTTTAGTGATATAGTGAGAGCTACCTTAGTGATATAGTGAGATGCTACCTTAATGATATAGTGAGAGCTACTTTAGTGATATAGTGAGAGGCTACCTTAGTGATATAGTGAGAGGCTACTTTAGTGATATAGTGAGAGGCTACCTTAGTGATATAGTGAGAGGCTACTTTAGTGATATAGTGAGAGGCTACTTTAGTGATATAGTGATACTTTAGTGATATAGTGAGAGCTACTTTAGTGATATAGTGAGAGGCTACTTTAGTGATATAGTGAGAGGCTACTTTAGTGATATAGTGAGGAGGCTACTTTAGTGATATAGTGAGAGGCTACTTTAGTGATATGGTGAGAGGCTACTTTAGTGTATAGTGAGAGGCTACCTTAGTGATATAGTGAGAGGCTACTTTAGTGATATAGTGAGAGGCTACTTTAGTGATATAGTGAGGAGGCTACCTTAGTGATGTGATATAGTGAGTGATAGCTACTTTAGTGATATAGTGAGAGCTACTTTAGTGATATAGTGAGAGAGCTACCTTAGTGATATAGTGAGAGGCTACCTTAGTGATATAGTGAGAGGCTACTTTAGTGATATAGTGAGAGGCTACTTTAGTGATATAGTGAGATGCTACTTTAGTGATATAGTGAGAGGCTACTTTAGTGATATAGTGAGAGGCTACTTTAGTGATATAGTGAGAGGCTACCTTAGTGATATAGTGAGAGGCTACTTTAGTGATATAGTGAGAGGCTACCTTAGTGATATAGTGAGAGGCTACTTTAGTGATATAGTGAGAGGCTACCTTAGTGATATAGTGAGGAGGCTACTTTAGTGATATAGTGAGAGGCTACTTTAGTGATATAGTGAGAGCTACTTTGATGATATAGTGAGAGGCTACCTTAGTGATATAGTGAGAGGCTACTTTAGTGATATAGTGAGAGGCTACTTTAGTGATATAGTGAGAGAGCTACTTTAGTGATATAGTGAGAGGCTACTTTAGTGATATAGTGAGAGGCTACCTTAGTGATATAGTGAGAGGCTACCTTAATGATATAGGTGAGAGGCTACCTTAGTGATATAGTGAGAGGCTACCTTAGTGATATAGTGAGAGGCTACCTTAGTGATATAGTGAGGCTACTTTAGTGATATAGTGAGAGGCTACCTTAGTGATATAGTGAGGAGGCTACCTTAGTGATATAGTGAGAGGCTACTTTAGTGATATAGTGAGATGCTACTTAATGATATAGTGAGGAGGCTACTTTAGTGATATAGTGAGGAGGCTACTTTAATGATATAGTGAGAGGCTACTTTAGTGATATAGTGAGAGAGCTACTTTAGTGATATAGTGAGAGGCTACTTTAGTGATATAGTGAGTGAGAGGCTACTTTAGTGATATAGTGAGATGCTACCTTAGTGATATAGTGAGAGGCTACCTTAGTGATATAGTGAGAGGCTACTTTAGTGATATAGTGAGAGTGCTACTTTAGTGATATAGTGAGAGGCTACCTTAGTGATATAGTGAGATGCTACCTTAGTGATATAGTGAGGTGAGTGCTACTTTAGTGATATAGTGAGGAGGCTACCTTAGTGATATGGTGATATAGTGAGAGGAGGCTACTTTATAGTGATATAGTGAGATATAGTGAGAGGCTACTTTAGTGATATGGTGAGAGCTACTTTAGTGATATAGTGAGGAGGCTACTTTGATATAGTGATACTTTGGTGAGTGAGAAGCTACTTTAGTGATATAGTGAGAGGCTACCTTAGTGATATAGTGAGAGGCTACTTTGAATGATATAGTGAGAGGCTACTTTAGTGATATAGTGAGAGGCTACCTTAGTGATATAGTGAGATCCTACTTTAGTGATATAGTGAGGAGGCTACTTTAGTGATATAGTGAGAGGCTACCTTAATGATATAGTGAGGAGGCTACTTTAGTGATATAGTGTGAGGCTACTTTAGTGATATAGTGAGAGGCTACCTTAGTGATATAGTGAGAGTGATATAGTACTTTAGTGATATAGTGAGAGGCTACCTTAGTGATATAGTGAGAGGCTACTTTAGTGATATAGTGAGAGGCTACTTTAGTGATATGGTGAGAAGCTACTTTAGTGATATAGTGAGAGGCTACTTTAGTGATATAGTGAGGAGGCTACTTTGGTGATATAGTGAGGAGGCTTAGGTGATATAGTGAGAGGCTACTTTAGTGATATACCTTAGTGAGAGGCTACTTTAGTGATATAGTGAGAGGCTACCTTAGTGATATAGTGAGAGGCTACTTTATAGTGATACTTTAATGATAGTGAGGAGGCTACTTTAGTGATATAGTGAGAGGCTACTTTAGTGATATAGTGAGAGGCTACTTTAGTGATATAGTGAGAGGCTACCTTAGTGATATAGTGAGAGGCTACTTTAGTGATATAGTGAGAGGCTACTTTAGTGATATAGTGAGAGGCTACCTTAGTGATATAGTGAGAGGCTACTTTGGTGATATAGTGAGAGGCTACTTTAGTGATATAGTGAGAGGCTACTTTGGTGATATAGTGAGATGCTACTTTAGTGATATAGTGAGAGGCTACTTTAGTGATATAGTGAGAGGCTACCTTAGTGATATAGTGAGAGGCTACTTTAGTGATATAGTGAGGTGAGGCTACTTTAGTGATATAGTGAGGAGGAGGCTACTTTAGTGATATAGTGAGGCTACTTTAGTGATATAATTAGTGATATAGTGAGGCTACTTAGTGATATAGTGAGAGGCTACCTTAGTGATATAGTGAGGCTACCTTAGTGATATAGTGAGATGCTACTTTAGTGATATAGTGAGAAGCTACTTTAGTGATATAGTGAGAGGCTACTTTAGTGATATAGTGAGAGGCTACCTTAGTGATATAGTGAGGTGAGGCTACTTTAGTGATATAGTGAGAGGCTACTTTAGTGATATAGTGAGAGGCTACCTTAGTGATATAGTGAGAGGCTACTTTAGTGATATAGTGAGAGGCTACTTTAGTGATATAGTGAGAGGCTACTTTGAGTGATATAGTGAGAGGCTACTTTAGTGATATAGTGAGAGCTACTTTAGTGATATAGTGATATAGTGAGGCTACTTTAGTGATATAGTGAGAAGCTACTTTAGTGATATAGTGAGAGCTACTTTAGTGATATAGTGAGAGGCTACCTTAGTGATATAGTGAGAGGCTACTTTAGTGATATAGTGAGAGGCTACTTTAGTGATATAGTGAGAGGCTACTTTAGTGATATAGTGAGGGCTACTTTAGTGATATAGTGAGAGGGATACCTTAGTGATATAGTGAGAGGCTACTTTAGTGATATAGTTGAGAGGCTACCTTGGTGATATAGTGAGGGCTACTTTAGTGATATAGTGAGGCTACCTTAGTGATATAGTGAGAGGCTACCTTAGTGATATAGTGAGCAATGAGGAAGCTACTTTAGTGATATAGTGAGAGGCTACCTTAATGATATAGTGAGAGAGGAGGCTACTTTAGGTGATATAGTGAGGAGGCTACCTTAGTGATATGGTGAGAGGCTACCTTAGTGATATAGTGAGAGGCTACCTTTAGTGATATAGTGAGGAGGCTACTTTAGTGATATAGTGAGAGGCTACCTTAGTGATATAGTGAGAGGCTACTTTAGTGATATAGTGAGAGGCTACTTTAGTGATATAGTGAGAGGCTACCTTGATGATATAGTGAGAGGCTACCTTGGTGATATGGTGAGGAGGCTACCTTAGTGATATAGTGAGAAGCTACCTTTAGTGATATAGTGAGAGGCTACCTTAGTGATATAAGTGAGAGGCTACCTTAGTGATATAGTGAGGGGAAGCTACCTTAGTGATATGGTGAGGAGCTACTTTGAGTGATATGGTGAGATGCTACCTTAATGATATAGTGAGAAGCTACTTTATTGATGATATAGTGAGAGGCTACTTTAGTGATATAGTGAGAGGAGGCACACTTTAGTGATATAGTGAGAGGCTACTTTAGTGATATAGTGAGGAGGCTACTTTGGTGATATGAGTGAGGAGGCTACCTTATGGTGATATTTGTGATATTGAGGAGGCTACCTTAGTGATATAGT